>NC_133327.1:490476009-490661009 GCF_042186555.1 Aquarana catesbeiana
GTGCCCCGGTTAGGGAGATTCACCTTCTCTAGTTTTCCTCATTACCATTATTAAACTGAAAGTGAAAGAAAATCCCAAATTTTGGGTTGTCACCAGAACATGAGTAGAGAAGGATTTCCTCTCACTTCCTGTTCTGACTATGGGACAGAAAGTGAAGGGAAATCTCCCTAATGGTACACATAGGGCAGAAAAACCCTGATAGGGGTTATAACCCTCCCTATATTCTATTTAACCACTTCAACCCCGGGAGGATTTACCCCCTTAATGACCAGGCAATTTTTTTTTCGATACGGCACTGCGTTACTTTAACTGGCAATTGCCCGGGCGTGCAACGCTGTTACCAAATAAAATGGATGTCCATTTTTTCCCATAAATAGAGCTTTATTTTGTGGTATTTGATCATCTCTGCGGTTTTTATTTTTTGCTCTATAAGCAAAAAAAAAACGACATTTTTGGAAAAAAAACAATATTGTTTTACTTTTTGCTATAATACATATCCAAAAAAAAAAGTAAAAAAACAAAATTTTTCATCATCAGTTTAGGCCAATATGTATTCTATATATTTTTGGTAAAATTCCAATAAGAGTATATTGATTGGTTTGTGCAAAAGTTAAAGCGTCTTTAAAATGGGGGATCGATTTTTACCAGTAATGGCAGTGATCAGCAATTTTTAGCGGGACTGCGACATTGCGGTGGACAGATCGGACACTTTTGACACTTTTTTTGGGACCAGTGACATTATTACAGTGATCAGAGCTAAAAATATGCACTTATCACTGTATAAATGACACTGGCAGGGAAGGGGTTAACACCAGGGGCGATCACAGGTTAGGTTTGTCCTAGGGAGGTGCTTTCTAACTGTGCGGAAGGTGGACTGACTGGGAGTAGAGATTGCTGTTCCTGATCAGTAGGAACAGACTATCTCTCTGTGCTCCCCTGTCAGAATGGGGATCTGCTTTGTTTACATAACAATTCCTCTCTGTGGAGCGATTGCGGGTGGGTGACGGACATCGTGGCTGCTGGACCCGTGCATCGGCTCCCCCGCCGTGCAGCGGACACGTGTCTCGTTCACGAAACGCCGTACTGGTACAGCGTTTCGTGCAATAGGGCTGCCCTGCCGCAGTATATATGCGGTGGGCGGTCCTTAAGTGGTTAAACTGAGAAAAAGTTTTTCCTTTAGTTCTACTTTTAAAGTGTTCACCTTTCAGAAAAAATGAAAAGGTGAACTAACACCATACACCCACCTTACACCCCTGGTCCTCGCTGTACTTGCCTTCAATGATGCTGAGCTGTCAGTGCCCACACAGTGTCTCACTGTGCACGTGCTGACCAATCAGAATCACTCTGGTCTGTCCTGGAGGCACTGCACAGAGAACGGGGATTTCAAATCCTCAGACCACTGGACTGTGGGCACTGACAGCTTAGCATTATTGGGGGTAAGTACAGCGGGGACTAGGGGGTAAAGATGGTTATGGCGTTCACCTTTTTAATTTTGTCTGAAAAGGTATAAGAAGTACAGCCAAAGCTTGTTTGGCTGTACTTCCCCCAAACAGTTTTCAGCTGAAGCCTGCATTCGGCTGATGTCACAGAGCTGGTCCAGGCTGGGGAAAGATCGTCAGTATCCACCCAGGAGCCTGGACTGGCACTTGGGGGAAAGAGAATGGACAGTCACCGGCTCTCTGCTCACTGAGCGATCAGCGGCGTTTTATCACTCTTGGAGCTGGCGGGGACATGAAGAAGTACCAGACCAATGCTGCATCCACCTAGACAAGTATGATTTCTAAAAAAAAAAAAATCCCAAACTTCTCTTTTAACAAACATTTTAAAGCTAAACTCCAGGTGTGATCTATGTTATGTAGTTACATTGATCAGGCTTGGAACAATGTAAGTTTGCACCTCTGTGAAAGCTGACAATCACTGTAGTAGATGGTGCTACTACAGTAATTGCTGCATTCTTCCATGTCCTGTGCTGATTGGCTGCATACTATCACAGAGGCTCACTTGCTTGGCACTGCTGCCAGCTGCAAAGTCTCCCAGCTAGACTGCTCACTTTCTAGAAGTTGCAAAGCATGCAGGGAATCCTGGAGGTTGTGGAAAGAGATGACCAGCAGACAGGCAGGACTCACAACCTGAAAGGAGATTTTTCAAGAAGGCTTATATTTGATTGTCATATATAACTATTTTTTGTATCGCTATTACAATGCTGATGTTATAAAGTGTAAGTTGTGACCATAGATTTCCTTTAAAGAAATATATTGACATGTATTGTAATACAAAACACGAAGCAATGGTGTATTTAGGCCTCATACACACAGGTTGTTTTTTACAGCCGCTTTTACCAGCTTCAGTTTTTTTTTTTTTTTTTGCAGCTTAAAAACGCCTCTCCATGTTATTCTATGTGTCCATACACACATAAGCTTTTAGGAGCTGTAAGTGGCATAGACATTTTCATTCTGAAGACCAGCGTTACAGCTGTAAACATGTTTGACACTGCTAAATGCGACTAAATGGATACAGCGTTAAGCCGCGTCAAGGGTTTTTTTCTTTACATGTAAAAATCAATGGTTCCCTAAGAAAGTCATCTTAAAGCAGAATTCCAATTAAAAAAAAAAAAAAATAAAGTCAGCAGCTACAAATACTGCAGCTGCTGACTTTAATAATCGGACACTTACCTGTCCCAGGGTCCAGCGATGCTGGGGAACGAAGCCCCCTCCTGTCTGCGGCGCCGGCATTGTCACTGTGGGCACGCGGCTGCGGCTTCACAGCCGGGCACGCACTGCGCATGCTGGAGCCATGCTGTGACTGGCCGGGCAATCATCTGGGACCTGTGACATGTCCCAGATGATTGCCTAGAGGGAGAGGGGAAAGGTGATCTTCCTTCTGGCGCTACGGTGCCCCGGGATGAAGTGGGAGCTGGAACCCTCTAAAAAGAGGATTTCCGCTCCGCCCCCAAAAAAATTTCACTTTGACTCTGGTATGGATCTTGAAAGGGAACTTTACACCAGAATAAAAAAAAAATTAAAAATGGCACCGGGTCATCCTCAAGACCTTCGGTCTAGTATGGACTTGTGGGGAAGCCCCACGCCAAAAACAAAAACCACATGGGTTCCCCCCAAAATCCATAGTGGCCCCTTATCCCAGCATTCAGCCTGGCAGGTCAGGAAAGGGGGTGGCCCTCCCCCGCCTCGACCACAGGCCACATGCCCTCAACATGGGGGGTGGGTCTGCACCCCCCCACCCCAAAGCACCTTGCCCCTATGTTGATGGGGACGAGGGCCTCTTCCCGACAACCCTGGGCAGTGGTTGTGGGGGTCTGCGGGCAGGTGGCTTATCGGAATCTGGAAGTCACCTTTAACAAGGGGGCCCCCAGATCCCGGCCCCCCTATGTCAGCATGCTGCCCCCACTCAAGCTCTCCCCCTGCTTGGAATCTGTAGCTCTGTCACCTCCCTGATGGATGGGCACCGCTCGACACTGACACACACAGAAGCTCTTATCATATCCGTGGGATGAGGCACGGGGTCTGCTTCAGGAAATTAACTACGGGGGTGGGGGGGTACACATGCTCCGAAGGTGAGGGACCATCTTGTCATGCTTAATGTATGTGAGGGGTGAGTGCATAGAAGTGGTACATCCCCCACCTCTGCTGCACCTTTCCAGTCTGTGTGCTGTGTACCTATTGCATTGGGGGCTGCACTCCTTTTTCGGTCTAGTTTCTGACTAATATTTCCCTATAATCTGGAAACATCCACTTATTTGCAAGCAGTATACTTTCTGATTGGCATGCCTTCCTTTTTTTTTTTTTTTGCAGAGATGTTGACCTGCAATTCTACCCAAGTTGCTGCCAAAAGACTGATCAATGATTTTTTTAAAGTGATACTAAAAGGGTATTATTATTTTTTCTTTAAAATAAAAAAAAAGATATACTTACCTGCTGACCTTCTCCTGTATCATTTGCACAGTCTCTGACCCTCTCTTGTATCACGTCGGCAGTTTCTGACCCTCTCCTGTTTCATGTTGGCAGACTCTGACCCTCTCTTGTATCACGTCGGCAGTCTCTGACCCTCTCTTGTATCATGGTTTTGCACAGAGCAGCCCAGATCCTCCTCTTCTCGGGTCCCTTGCCGCCACTCCTAGACCCTCCCTCCTACGGAGTGTCCCCACAGCAAGCAGCTTACTATGGGACATGCGTGCTGAGCCGCTGCTCTGCGTGTCCATTCAGACATGGAGCCACTGCTCGGGCCCCACCCCCTCTCTCTCCTCATTGGCTCACTGACTTTGACAGCAGCGGGAACCACTGGCGCCCAGCTGCTGTCTCAGCCAACGAGGGGGGAGAGTCCCGGACAGCCGAGTCTTTTGTTTAACATCGCTGCATCAAGATAGGGCTCAGGTAAGTATTAGGGGGGTTGTTGCACACAGGTTTTTTTTTTATCTTATCATAGAATGCATTAAGATAAAAAAAAAAAAAAACTTACTGACTTTAGAACCACTTTAAACATGAATCACCCCTCTACTGTAAGAAAATTTGTACTGATTGAACATACGGAAATTTCAGTTAACCACTTGCTTACTGGGCACTTAAACTCCCCCTCCTGCCCAGGCCAATTTTCAGCTTTCAGCGCTGTCACACTTAGACAATTGCGTGGTCATGCTACACTGTACCCAAATTAAATTTTTATCATTTTTTTCACACAAATAGAACTCTCTTTTGGTGGTATTTAATCACTACTGGGGTTTTTATTTTTTGCAAACAGGTAATTTTTCTCCTTCATTGATGTGGTCAGTGACAGGCTGCACTGGTGAGCACTGACAGGCACTGGTAGGTGCTACGGATGGGCACTGGTAGGTGACACTGATGGGCAGCACTGTTGATGAGGCACTGATTGGTGTCATTGACATTGGTGACTTATACATTGGTAGGTGGCACTATTGACGCCCTCCTGGCAAAGTAGGTCCGTGCTGTAGCCGTTATTCGGCTATAGCGCGGATCTGAAGGGGTTAAATACCCCTGGCCTAGAGCCCTTATAGGTGATGTGTATCTGCAGTGTTTTATAGGGATGAGCTTATCTCTGTCAATCAGCTTTCTCTTCCTATCAGCATGCTGCTTGTCGGCATGTGAACTGATTGTCGATTTCTACTGCCTTTTTTTTCTGCAAGAGGCTGATATCAATGCAAACTCGGGTACTTGGTCTGCTTGCTTTTAAAAAATAAATTTAATGATTTCAGAGCTGCATGGTCTTCTTACAGTGCCTTGAAAAAGTATTCATACCCCTTGACATTTTCCACATTTTGTCATGTTACAACCAAAAACGTAAATGTATTTTATAGGGATTTTATGTGATGGACCAATACAAAGTTGCACATAACTGAAGTGGAATGAAAATGATAAATGTTTTTCAATTTTTTGTACAAATATCGTAAAAGTGTGGCGTGCATTTGTATTCGGCCCCCCCCCCCCCCCCCAGGTCAATACTTTGTAGAACCACCTTTCGCTGCGATTACAGCTTTGCACATCTAGAGCGTGAAATTTTTGCCCATTCTTTTTTGCAAAATTAGCTCAAGCTCTGTCAGATTTGGATGGAGAGCATCTGTGAACAGCAATTTTCAAGACTTGCCACAGATTCTCAATTGGATTTAGGTCTGGACTTTGACTGGGCCATTCTAACACATGAATATGCTTTGATCTAAACCATTCCATGGTAGCTCTGGCTGTATGTTTAGGGTCGTTGTCCTGCTGGAAGGTGAACTTCCGCCCTAGTCTCAAGTCTTTTGCAGACTCCAACAGGTTTTCTTCTAAGATTGCCCTGTATTTGGCTCCATCCATCTTCTCATCAACTCTGACCAGCTTCCTTGTCCCTGCTGAAGAAAAGTATCCCCACAGCATGATGCTGCCACCACCATGTTTTACGGTGGGGATGGTGTGTTCAGTAGAGGTGCACATCTTCGCTGGCCTCACGATTTGATTATGATTATCATGTTAACGATTAGATTCAGCGATGCATCACAGTTACTGCGCATGGTTTTCATCAAAAAGATTCAGTCAGGAGAACTCCATTTTTTTTATTTTACAAGTTAAAAAAAAAAAAAGTAAAAAAGAAAACACTCCCTGTAACTAGCAAAGTCTAAGCACAGCAGGCAAGAACTTAGAGGACCTCCAGGCTCCCCCCCAAATACTAGAGGAGATGGTCAGAGACTGTAGACATAGTACAAGAGAGGGTCAGAGACTGCAGACATGGTACAAGAGAGGGTCAGAGACTGCGGAAGGGATACAGGAGATGGTCAACAGGTAAGTATGATATCTTCTTTTTTTTTTTTAAAGAAAAAATAATACCCCTATAGTATCACTTTAAAAAATCATTGATCAATCTTTTGGCAGCAACTTGGGTAGAATGCAGGTCAACATCACTGCAAAAAAAAAAAAAAAAAAAAAAAAAAAAAGGAAGGCATTCCAATCAGAAAGAAGTATATTGCTTGCAAATAAGTGGATGTTTCCAGATTATAAGGAAATATTAGGCAGAAACTAGACCGAAAAAGAGGAGTGCAGCCCCCAATGTGATAGGTACACAGACTGGAAAGGTGCAGCAGAGGTGGGGGATGTGCCACTTCTATGCACTCACCGCTCACATACATTAAGCATGACAGGATGGTCTCTCACTTTCGGAGCACTTGTACCCCCCCCTCCTCCTCTCAGTTCATTTCCTGAAGCAGACCCCGTAAACCATCCCACGGCTGTGATAAGAGCTGTATTTATTTGTGTGTGTTAGTGCCGAGCGGCGCCTGTCCATCAGGGAGGCAACAAAGCTACAGATTCCGAGCAGGGGCAGAGCTTGGGTAGGGGCGGCATGCTGACATGCTGCAGCGCCCGCCTCCTGAGGCTACATCATCGAGTGAGTGGGGGGGGGGGGGCGGCGACGGGCTCAGCCAGTCCGCCAGCCCGCCACCATCTTTCATTCCAGCCATGACACTTCTGTGGACGGAGGGTGACGTCACGCTTAATCATGTTTAAACTGCATTCCGCATTGATGCAGAATACCAAAGGCTGCATCGTGATGCATCGCTGCGCTGGTCATTTTCAACACCCTTCGTGTTCAGTGTGATGTGCAGTGTTCATTTTCCACCACACATAGCGTTTTGCTTTTAGGCCAAAAAGTTTAATTTTGGTCTCATCTGACTAGAGCACCTTCTTCCACCTGTTTATTGTGTCCATCACATGGCGTCTCGCAAACTGCAAACAGGATTTCTTATGGCTTTCTTTCAACAATGAATTTCTTGTTGCCACTCTTCCATAAAGGCCAGATTTGTGGAGTGCACGACTAAAAGTTGTCCTGTGGGCTGATTCTCCCACCTAAGATTTGGATTTCTGCTGCTCCTCCAGAGTTACCATGGGCCTCTTGGCTGCTTCTCTGATTTAATGCTCTCTTTGCCCAGCCTGTCAGTTTAGGTGGATGGCGATGTCTTGGTAGGTTTGCTGTTGGCTTTCATGATGCTGTTTGTTCACAAAGGTTCTCTAACAAACTTCTGAGGGCTTCACATAACATAACTGTATTTATACTGAGATTAAATTACACACAAGTGGACTATATTTACTAATTAGGTGACTTCTGAAGGCAATTGATTCCATTAGATTTTAGTTAGGGATATCAGAGTAAAGGGGGCTGATTGCAAATGTGTGTCACACTTTTCACATATTTGTAAAAAATCTTGAAAACCATTTATCATTTTTCTTCCACTTCACAATTCTGTGCCACTTTGTTGGTCTATTATATAAAATCCCAATAAAATTCTTTTATGTTTTTTTTGGTTGTAACGTGACAAAATGTGGAACATTTCAAGGGGTAACTGCCTAGAGTTTAAAAGTTTTATTTCTAGGATGTTCTGAAACTGCTTTTTTTTTTTTTTTTTTTTTTTTTTTAACTGCTTCAGCTTGGATTTTCTGCTGGACGTGACACTCTTCTCTTTGTAGGTGTACAGCAGATACATTGAACAGGATATGTTAGAACCCCCATATTCCAAATTGTCTTTTGTTCTTTGTGAAAAACACCTTTCACTCATTGTGATAGTCTCCCTGCTTTAGAATCCCTATTGAGAAGCTATCTGCAGAGTTAAAACAAATAGCTTTGGGCCATTGTTAAATTTGGATTTGTTCTCTACTTTTTGTTCTTGATATAAACATTTTAAAGAATTACAAAATTATGCAATGGGGGCAATTCACACATTTCAGGATCATGAGAGTGGAAGTTAATTTGATCTGTTCTTATTTTAACATTCTTTTTTGCTTGCTAAAACTTGCAGTTCACAAAAGATGGAATCGTAGTTGCATATTCAATTTACCCTGTCATATGTGCACATTAAGCTGGTGGTGTTTTATCATCTGGGACTTTATTTTATCCATTACTGTGAAATATAAATTGGGTGTTATTTCAACACTTTGGCAGTATTGTGGTAGCTCGATGGGTGGAGCAGATGACTGTTTAACTTTCACTTTCATTGCATCTAAAGCAGAACTTAACTGTATTTGAGCACCACAAACCGAAAATCCTGTTTTATTATTTTTTAATATTTAAAGCAAACTCACTCATCCATCCTAGTCTCTACGCTTTATTTTATTGAGAAATCACCTTGAAAAACACCCTCATCATTTCTAGCCACGGCTATCTTGAGTAAGGGCACATGATTCATGATGCATTTACTTCCTAGAGTCCCTTGGCTCTTAGCTCAGGCATGCCCAAAAAATGCCCACGAAGGCCACTTGGATGTATGACATTGATTTGGCCTAGGACAAAAACCAGTTAGCAACTAAAGAATGGTGCAAAAAAAAAAAAAAGAAGGTTTTAAAACAAGTAAATAACATACCTTCCTATGTAGAGCCACCCAATCATTTTTATTGGAAATCCCTTCTTTGACTCTTAAATCTGGTACCAAGCGCAGTTACTGAGCTTGATTTAAGCACTTGTCTACCATGCCATTTATAAATGTACCTTGGTAAACAGGTGGTTAGATTTATAAGAAAATCAAGGAAAAGGTTCTATTTCTATTGTACCTCAGTTCATCACGTGCAATAAGCATAAAACAATGTAAGAAATCTGTCATAAAGCACCCCTGAAGGAGGTAATAGTTCCACACCTTTTCAACAAGAAAAAAGGACCTTTTATCTTCGTGGATTGCATTTAGCATTCAGTTAAAATAACATCTGAGTAGGTAAAAAAAAATGTCTAACATATTATTTCACCACTGTACCACTACTTAATGCCAATCTCCAGGATGTTTGCCCCTCTCACCCCCCCCCCCCCCCCCAACCACTGGTATAAAAAAAAAGAAAACTATCCAAATGCCCATTTTACTTGAAGCTAAGTCACATGATGATCCTTCTCTCTTCTCCCTTTCCTGCTGTCCTCCTTGGGGTGTCCACATCACTGCTAGTGTGATATGGACATCTTAGTGGTGATGGAGACACTTTCAGTGGCCAGGTCCTCTTTCAAAGACTCCAGACACAGGAGAACTCACGGGGGTGGTGAAGGGACCAGTGCTCAAAAAGATAATGAGCAGGGAAAAGGGCTTAAGCAGGGTACACACTGCAATTTTTTTTTCGTACAACCCAGCATTCAATGAAAGAAAAACTGTCAGCTCCAGTCGGAGCCACTGTACTAACCATGCAAGGTTAAACCGGTGATCTCCCCCGCTGAGCTGTTGTGTTCTGATAGGTGGGACGGGGCCCCCCTGCCAGAACACTCCTATCAGCGCTCTCTGCCATTGGCTGAGCACGCCGATTAGGAGTCGGCGCCTGCTGTTTCTCCAGCATGCATACCCGACATAAGCCGGCCGAACAGACAGACTAACATACACACGGGCCGAATGTCGGACGTTTCTTTTTTTTTTTTTGGAGACAAGGAAACACCGCTCCAGGTGAGTGGATCCAGGTGAACTGGGCTAAGGACTCCTCCCACGGGTTCAAGCTACGGCTCGCCTGCCATGCAAAGTATATGGAAGGAGGAGTGGTTGCACACCAAAGTACCGAAAAGTCCTTTATTAAACTTCCATAAAAGCAAAGAGTCGCACCCCACAGGACAGTTAGCAAGTGCATCAGGTAGACGTGTTTCACACGATTACTTTGTGCTTACTCATTACCAATGGTAATACTTCTGTGTGCAGCCACTCCTCCTTCTGTTTTTTTATTGTATTAAACAGCCGATGTTTCCCCACGTTCGGCATGTGTGAACCCGGCTTTATTCCCCATGGTAGGATATTGGCTTGGCTCATAGTTGGAAACTGTGACTTTGATCCATTATTCTGCATGATGGCTTAAGCCCCGTACACACGATCCGAAAATCGTACGTAAAATGCCGCATTCGAAACGATCGTACGATAATCGGATCGTTAGTACAGAGCTTTCGAGAGCCAATCAGGACAGTTCATCCGATATTATTCTATCGGACATGCACGGAAATTTTTTCCGTACGATGCCAGATCGTACGATTTTCGTTTAATCGGTACAGCTATCGTTCGAAAATGCAATACAAATGCATTGCAACACATGACATCGCTTCCGAATTTTTATTCTGTCGTACGGGAATTTTCGGGACTTTAGTAAACTCATCAGATTCGATGTGAGATTGGCATGCAAACAAAAACGGATGATCATTCGTCCGATATTCGGATCGTGTGTATGGGGCTTTAGGAAGAAGTGTTTTGAATCAAGCCCGAGGAGTAAGCTAATTGATGTACAATGCATTTATTTTCAATTCAATTTTTCCTGGAATTGGGCTTTAAAGAAGGTCTAGTGTTGCAAGATAAGAAGCGTTGTTGAGTTTTGTAAATGTAACCTCCTTATGCATCAACTTTATAATGTGTGATGTGATATGAAATGACAGGAGAAATTGGGGGAAAAAGTTTGCATTTCAAATCCTAATGTATTTTTATTACATTGTACTGCAGCTATAGCACCATTATATATAATATATATCATCATTTTTCTACAGAAAAATTTAAAGCTCCATGCGCACTGATGTTTTATTTTTTTTTTAACCACTTCCCGCCTGGCCTATACCAGAATGATGGCCGGGCGGTGGTTCTGTTATCCTGACTGGGCGTCATATGACGTCCAGCAGGATAACTGCCGGCACACGCCCGTGGCGATCGTTGCGGTGTGTCAGTCTGACACACCGATCTTGATAAAGAGCCTCTGAAAGAGAGGCTCTTTACCACGTGATCAGCTGTGTCCAATCGCGGCTGATCACGATGTAAACAGGAAGAGCCGTTGATCGGCTTTTCCTCACTCGGCGGCTCTCCTGACAGGGGGTGTGTGCTGATTGTTTATCAGTGCAGCACCCCACGGATGCCCACCCAGGACCACCAGGGATGCTGCCAGACCACCAGGGGTACCCAAAAAGGTATGCCACCCTGGACCACCAGGGAGATGGCAATCAGTGCCCAGGCAGATGGTAATCGGTGCCCATCAGCAATGCCTGCCAGTGCCATCAGTGATCCCTATCAGTGCCGTGGCTTGGGCAGGAAGGGGGGGTAAGTGCCTGGTATTGAAGAGGTTAAAGTGGATGTATACCCGAAAAAAAAGCATAATAACCCTTTCATGACTAAGCCTATTTTTGAAATACGGATTTTAACTTGTAAACACCATATTTTTTCTAGAAAATTACTTAGAGTTCCCAAACATTATATATTTTTTTTAGCAGAGAATCTAGAGAATAAAATGGAGATTGTTGCAATATTTTATATCACACGGTATTTGTGTAGCGGTGTTTTAAACACAAATTTTTGGAAAAGAGACACTTTCATGAATTTTAAAAAATCCAAACGGTAAAGTTACCCCAATTTTTTTGTATAATGTGAAAGATGATATTACGCCGAGTAAATAGATACCAAACATGTCACGCTTTATAATTGAACGCATTCGTGGAATGGCGACAAACTACGGTACCTATGAATTTCCATAGGCGACGCTTTAAATTTTTTTTACGGTTACCAGGTTAGAGTTACAGAGGAGGTCTAGTGCTAGACGATCGCGGCGATATCTCACATGTGTGATTTAAACAACGTTTACATATGCGGGCGCGACTTCCGTATGCGCTTTCTTCGCTGCGCGAGCTCGCGGGGACGGGGGCGCTTAAAAAAAAATTTTTTAATTTTTTTTTTTTTAATTTTATTTTTTTTATACTTGTAAATTGCGTTTAAAAAAAACATCCCTTGTGACAGTAATAGGTGGTGACAGGTACTCTTTATGGAGACCCCCGATCCCTCCTTTGCACTTCACAGTATTCAGATCGCCGAAAACGGCGATTCTGAATACTGTGTATTTTTTTTTAATTCGGCGCCATTGGCAGCCGAGTAAACGGGAAGTGACGTCATGACGTCGCTTCTGCGTTTACATTCAGAAGGCTGGAACGAAGCCGCCCCCAGCCACCGAAGGTGGCCGATTGGACACCGGGCTTCCCGATCGCACGGGAGGCCCGGTAAGAGCGGCGGGAGGGGGGATGTCCCCTCCCGCTCCTGCGGTATAACAGCCGAGCGGCTTTTAGCTGCATCGGTTGTTATACTCGGACAGCCGATCGCCCGCTCTAAACAATGGTACCGGGATGATGCCTGCAGCTGCAGGCATCATCCCAGTATAACCCCCGAAAGCCGAGTTCGCAGATGTGCATACGGTCGGCGGGAAGGGGATAATATTATTCTTGATATCACTAGAAAATAAAAGCCTTTTAAAATACATACGTTTGCCATAACTCCATCAGTATCACCTGCAAAGCAGCTTCATTATTATCCCATAAAGAGGAAGAGAATGTGCGCTGCATTTCGAGGTTTCATAATTTGCCACGTCACGAATGTTAATTCTCCATTACGAGCGCTAGTTTACAAGACCGACAGCTTCCAGCTCGTCCTTGCTTTCGAGCATGCGTGTTTGTACTTTGGACTTTTGTCCGACGGACTTGTGTACACACGCTCGGAAAATCCGACAACAGACATTTGTCCGCGGAAAGTTTTAAAGCCTGCTATCCAACATTTGTCCGTGGAAAATCCGACAATTGTCCGATGGAGCGTACAAACAGTCGGATATTCCGCCAACAGCCTGTCATCACACATTTCCCATCGGAAAATCCAATCGTGTGTACGCGGCTTTAGTCATAGTCTTTTGACTAAAATGCCATTTTACTTTTAGTTGTACTTTTAGTCATCTAAATTGCTTGTTATAGTCGACTAAAATCGAATGGGTTTAGTTAAATTGTAATGCATTATTTAAGCATTTCTTTAGAATTACCAAACTCATTATATACTCCTGGACTAAAAATCTAATAACATGTAATTATTTATGGTATTAAGGTTTAAACATGTACTACAGACACAGATATATAGTGATATATAACATCTTTATAAATTATAGCAAGTTTCATAAACAAACAAAAATATTGCTTTTTGACAAAGAGAAGTGCATATTAACCACTTGCCAGCCGCCCGCCGTTATACGTCGGCTGTTTGAAGAGGAATATCGTTGTTATGGCAGCAGCTAGCTGCCACAACCCCGGTATCCTCTTCTTCAGCCGGCGGTCCGTTTCAGATAAAAGTGGTCTCTGCGGCGGATTCGCCGTGAGATCTCTTTTATTGGTTGCAGGAGAGGCCCCCGGCCGCTTACTGGAGCCGTTGGTAGCGGCGGAGGCGATCAGATCCTTCTCGGTCTGTGGTATGGAGCTGACTGAGGGGAAGAAGGCCCTCGCTCGGCTCCATACCATTGCAGGGAAGAAGCGACGTCAAAACGTCACTTCCGCCCATAGCTCTTAACGGTACATTTTTTTTTTTTTGTAATATATTTTAGTGTAAATATAAGATCTGAGGTCTTTTTGAACCCAGATCTCATATGTAAGAGGTCTGTCATGCTTTTTTTCTATTACAAGGCATGTTTACATGCCTTGTAATAGGAATAAAAGTGACACTTCTTTTTTTTTTTTTTTTTTTAAGAACTGTGTAAAAATAAAAAATAGTAAAATAAATAAGAAAAAATAAATGTTTTAATGCGCCCCATCTCACCGAGCTTACGTACAGAAGCGAATGCATACGTGAGCAGTGCTTGCATATGAAAACGGTGTTGAAACTACACATGTGAGGTATCACCGCGATCGTTAGAGCAAGAGCAATAATTCTAGCCCTATACCTTCTCCGTAAATCAAAACGTGCAACCTGCAGAATTTTTTAAACGTTGCCTATGGATATTTTTAAGGGTAAAAGTTTGTCGTCATTCCACGAGCAGGCACTATTTTGAAGCGTGACATGTTAAGTATCAATTTACTCGGTGTAACAATATATTTCACAATATAAAACAAACTGGGGTAACTTTACTGTTGTCTTTATTTTTTTTATTCAAAAAAGTGTACGTTTCTCCAAAAAAGTGTGCTTGTAAGACCGCTGCGTAAATACGGTGTGGCAAAGTATTGCAATGACCGCCATTTTATTCTCTAGGGTGTTAGAAAAAAAAATTATATAATGTTTGGGGGTTCTAAGTAATTTTCTAGCAAAAAAAACAGATTTTAACTTGTAAACACCAAATCTCAAAATGAGGCTCTGTCCTTAAGTGGTTAAAAAAACTAAAAACTGGAAACTCCATTGGCTGTAATGCCATTGCACATATTACTTGAATGTATTGCCAACATTAAATATTAAGAAACAAAATAAGAAAAGCCTTTTTCCTTAGTAGATGCCCCTACTTATTCTTTTTTGTTAGTGCAGTGTTAATTTTGACATCAAATTTCGATTCAGTGTTAGTCTAATGCCCCGTACACACGGTCGGACATTGATCGGACATTCCGACAACAAAATCCATGGACTTTTTCCGACGGATGTTGGCTCAAACTTGTCTTGCATACACACGTCACACAAAGTTCTCGGAAAATCTGATTGTTCTGAACACTGTGACGTAAAACATGTACGTCGGGACTATAAACTGGGCAGTAGCCAATAGCTTTAGTCTCTTAATTTATTCTGAGCATGCGTGGCACTTTGTGCGTCGGATTTGTGTACACACGATCGGAATTTCCGACAACGGATTTTGTTGTCTGAAAATTTTATAGCAAGCTCTCAAACTTTGTGTGTCGGAAATTCCGATGGAAAATGTGTGATGGCGCCTACACACGGTGGGAATTTCCGACAACAAGGTCCTATCACACATTTTCCGTTGGAAAATCCGACCGTGTGTGCAGGGCAATAGTCTTTTGACTAAAATGCCATTTTAGTTTTAGTCGTATTTTAGTTGTCTGAATTGTTTTAATCGACTACAATAGTGTTAATTTTGTCAACAAAAACAGACAGGGCTGTGCTGTGGGAAGAGCTGGGTAAATCTTGGCAGTGAATGGACTTTTGGCAGGTAAAAATGCTTTCATAAATGTTGTATGTATTTTATCTTTAGCTATTTGTCTGAAGTTCAACTTTAATAATTACAGGTTTGTCTCTTGATAAGTGGAAAAAGTGAGAATAGTTTGGATCTGTTTGCTTTAAATAATGTAGGGTCGCGTGTGTGTTTTTTTTCAGTGTATTTATCTAATTACGGTACTCTAGCAAAAAACAAAACAAAAATGCTAGTGGGTAGGCATCTAGAGGTACCTGTGCATACCTACAGCCACTTTTTATTCCTTTTGTTTTTCTTGATTGAATGTTGGCTATTTCAGTGTTTACATATTTCTACCGACTGACAGAAGGTTCACACTATTGTAGCTGTGATTTGATCAATTTTTCAGTGTGATGTATGTAGTGTGACTTCGATTGTGTTTTGGATTTGGCTTGCATATTTTATGGGGCCAAAATCACTGTGGAATTGCACCAAAGTAGCACTGGACCCTTTTCCAAAATAATGTAATATTGATATATATAGTATACTCAAAAGTGAGTACACCCCTCACATTTTTGCAAATATTTTATTATTTCTTGGTACAATGTAAAGTTGTGAGTGTACAGCTTGTATAACAGTGTGAATTTGCTGTCCCCTCAAAATAACTCAACAGCCTTTAATGTTCAAACCACAGGCAACAAAAGTGAGTACACCCCTTAGTCAAAATGTCCAAATTGGGACCAATTAGCCACCCCCCCCCACCCCCCAGTGTTATGTGACTTGTTAGTGTTACAAGGTCTCAGGTGTTAATAGGGAGGGGGTGTGTTAAATTTGGTGTTATCGCTCTCCCTCTGGTCACTGGAAGTTCAACATGGCACCTCATGGCAAAGAACTCTCAGGATCTGAAAAAAATAATTGTTGCTCTACATAAAGATGGCCTAGGCTATAAGAAGATTGTCAAGACTGTAAAACTGAGCTGCAGCACGGTGACCATACAGCGGTTTAACAGGACAGGTTCCACTCAGAACAGACCCCACAATGGTCGACCAAAGAAGTTGAGTGCATGTGCTCAGCGTCATATCCAGAGATTGTCTTTGGGAAATAGACTTCTGAGTGCTGCCAGCATTGCTGCAGAGGTTGAAGGGGTGGGGGTCAGCCTGTCAGTGCTAAGACCATATGCCGCATAATGCATCAAATTTGTCTGCATGGCTGTCTTTCCAGAAGGAAGCCTTTTCTAAAGATAATGCACAAGAAAGCCCGCAAACAGTTTGCTGAAGACAAGCAGACTAAGGACATGGATTACTGGAACCGTGGTCTGATGAGGCCAAGATAAACTTATTTGGTTCAGATGGTGTCAAGCGTGTATGGTGGCAACCAGGTGAGGAGTACAAAGACGTGTGTCTTGCCTACAGTCAAGCATGATGGTGGGAGTGTCATGGTCTGGGGCTGCATGAGTGCTCCCGGCACTGGGGAGTTACAGTTCATTGAGTGAACCATGAATGCCAACATGTACTGTGACATACTGAAGCCAAGCATGATCCCCTCCCTTCGGAGACTGGGCCGCAGGGCAGTATGCCAACATAACTATTCCAAACACACCTCAAAGACGACCACTGCCTTGCTAAAGAAGCTGAGGGTAAAGGTGCTGGACTGGCAAAGCATGTCTCCAGACCTAAACCCTGTTGAGCATCTGTGGGGCATTCTCAAATGGAAGGTGGAGGAGCACAAGGTCTCTAACATCCTCCAGCTCCACGATGTCGTCATGGAGGAGTGGAAGAGGACTCCAGTGGCAACCTTTTGAAACTATGGTGAACTCCATGCCCAAGAGGGTTAAAGGGGTTGTAAAGGTAAGATTTTTTTTTTTTTTTTTTAAAATAACAAACATGTTATACTTACCTTCACTGTGCAGCTCGTTCTGCACAGAGTGGCCCCGAACCTGGTCTTCTGGGGTCCCTCGGCGGCTGTTTCAGCTCCTCCCCGCAAGCATTAACCACCTTAATGCGAGCTCCCTCGCATGGTGGTGAGTGCTTGCGGGCGCGCTCCCGTGATACAGCCGGCGGCTATAGCCGCTCGCTGTATCACTCGGCCCCGCCCCCCGGTGCGCCGCGTCATCGGATGTGATTGACAGCAGCGTGAGCCGTCCACTGCAGCCAATCAGCGACCAGGCTGAGCTGCAATGAAGATGACGAGAACGAGCAGCGAAGATTCGAGGCGTCAGGTAAGTAAAACGGGGGGCTGGGGGCGGCGGTATTGTCAAGTTTTTTCACCTTAATGCATAGAATGCATTAAGGTGAAAAATTTTTTACCTTTACAACCCCTTTAAGGAAGTGCTGGAAAATAATGGTGACCACACAAAATATTGACACTTTGGGCCCAGTTTGGACATTTTCACTTAGGGGTGTACTCACTTTTATTTGCCAGTGGTTTAGACATTGATGGCTGAGTTATTTTGAGGGGAGAGCAAATTTACACTGTTATACAAGCTGCACACTCAGTGCTTTATTTTGTAGCAAAGAAAGTGTCATTTCTTCAGTGTTGTCACATGAAAAGATATAATAAAATATTTACAAAAATGGGAGGGGTGTACTCACTTTTGTGCGATACTGTGTGCGTGTGTATGTGTATATGTATATGTGTGTATATATACACACAGCCAGGAGGGGCTGGTGAGAGCAGAGGGTGGAGGATGGTGGAGAGTGAGCAGCTTGTTACTGCTGTGTGAAGACAGACTTGTGTCTGGAAAGCGGTCTGCCCTGTGGGAGACTGCAGCCCATGTAAAGGGGATTCTTTGCCCAGGGACTGGGAAAGGCTGGCCAGCCTTGGGAGTCGGGGAGACTGAGGAAGCCAGAGAGTCCAGGGGGGTTGGAAAGAATCGCCAAATCTGTTGAGAGCAAGCAGAGGAACTGTTGACAAGAGAACCAGGTGGCTCGGTATGTTTTCCTTATTTTTGGAGTGAAGTTAAACCCCTGCGTGGGAGTCTTGAATGGACCTTTTTGCTTTTCTGTTTAACCTCTTCAGATCCGCGCTATTGCCGAATGACGGCAACAGCGCGGACCTACATTGCCGGGACGACGTCAATAGACGTGCAGGAGCGGCCTGCGCGCCCGGTGATCAGTGAGTCTATGAAACTCGCCTGATCACATATCGGAGTAAGGGGTTGGTCCCGACCCCTTACCACATGATCAGCTGTCAGCCAATGACAGCTGATCATGTGATGTAAACAGAGGCGGTAATCAGCTATTTTTTCTCCTCACGCTGACAGCGTGAGGAGGAAAAAAAAAGCCGACCACCGGCGGCCGTGAGAGGGACATCAGACCCGATGCCAGTGTCACCTAGCAATATGCAGTGCTGCCTACCAGTGCCCACCAGTGTCACCCATCAGCGCCCACAGTGCCACCCATCAGTGCCACAACAACAGTGCTGCACATCAGTGCCACCTATCAGTGCCCATCAGTGCCCCCCATCAGTGGTACCCATCAGTGCCCATCTGTGCCACCCATCAGTGCCCATCAGTGCCGCCTTAACTGTGCCTATCCGTGCCCATCAGTGCAGCCTATCAGTGCCCACCAGTGCCGCCTCATCAGCGCATATCAATGAAGGAGAAAAATTACCTGTTTGCAAAATTTTATAACAAACTATGAAACATGATTTTTTTTTTTTTCCAAAATTTTCCATCTTTTTTTGATTAGCAAAAAATAAAAATCCCAGCTGTGATTAAATACCACCAAAAGAAAGCTCTATTTGTGGGAAAAAAATGATAAAAATTTCATTTGGGTACAGTGTTGTATGACCGCGCAGTTGTCATTCAAAGTGCGTCAGCACTGAAAGCTGAAAATTGGTCTGGGCAGGAGGGGGGTTTAAGTGCCCAGTAAGCAAGTGGTTAATAAACGTGGGCTATATATAATTTCTTTTTTTACACAGAGGCACTAGAGAATAAAATGGGTGTTGCATGATTTTATGTCACATGATAATTGCGCAGCTGTTTTTTTAATGCAGTTTAAAAAAAATACACTTTAATGAAGCCTAATGCACAAAAACACGATCTAATACCCAATTGTTTGGCATAATGTAAAAGATGATATTACACTGAGTAAATGTATATCTAACGTTGGAGCTGCACAATTAATTGTTAAATAATCGTGATCTTGATTCACCCCCTCTGACGATCTCTCCTGCTGAGTTTGCCGATTCTTTCATATAAACAAGTGGAGCGACTTTATCTGCTCACTCAGCTGTCAAAAGAAAAAGTCTGCCAAGTCTTTAACTTGAAACATTGTAACTAAGCTTCCTTCTTAGGCCCCTTTCACAAGTGCGGACAGTATGTCCGTATTTCATCCATCCATTTTCGGATGAAATACGGACATACATGCATCCCTATAGGATAGCGGGTGTCACCCGTCCCCGCTATGGTCCGATTCTGCAGACGGAGGAAAATCCTATTTTTCTATCCGTCTGCAGAGCGGATCGGATGAACACGGACAGACGGTCTGTGTTCATCCAATCCCCCATAGGGGAGAGCGGAGATCTGACAGGGCGGTCCCTGCACAGTGAGCAGGGACCGTCCTGTTATCCGCCGGCTCAGTGGGGATCAACGGAGCGATCCCTGCTGAGCAAGCGGATGTTCACGGGGCGGATCATCACGAACCCGTCCCGTGTGAAAGGACCCTTGGGTCAAAGGGATAGAACTTCTGTGTAAATAAATAATCCGGGCAGCCTGCCAGGTTTTCAACAATGTGTAAATGCAGGAAGTTTAACAACTTAAAGTCTAAATCTTTTTCTGACACTTTTTTCTTAAGTTAAAATCAATATTTTTTGCTAGAAAATTACTTGGAACCTCCAGACATTATATATATTTTAGCAGAGACCCTAGGGTATAAAATGGCAATTGCTGCAATATTTTATGTCACACTGTATTTACCCAGCGGTTTTTGGGAAAAAATAAACTTCAATTAATAAAAAAAAAAAAAACGAAACAGTAAAGTTAGCCCAGTTTTTTTTTTGTTTTAATGTGAAAGATGATGTTACGCTGCGAGAATCGTGAGAGAATCGTGATCTATCTTCTAAGCAAAAAAATTGTGATTCTCATTTTAGCCAGAATCGTGCAGCTCTATCTAACGTGTCACGCTTTAAAACGGAGTATGCCTGTGGAACTGTGCCGAACTATGGTACTTTAAAATCTCCATAGTCGATGCTTTAAGGCTGGATTCACACCTATGCAGTTTTAGTGCTTTTTGCATTTTGCAGATTTGCACTAGAGTCCATTTAACATTGTTTCCTATGGAACATGATCTCTAGTGGAAATCTGCAAAATGCAAAAAGCACAAAAATGCATAGGTGTGAATCCAGCCTTAAAGTCCTTACAGATTACCAGTTTAGAATTACACAGGCGGTCTGGTGCTGGAATTATTGCTTTTGCTCTGATGATCATCGTTTACATACGTGTGTGCGGGACCCAGGTGTGCCTTGGCATTTGCATGTGAACATGGGGGGGGGGGTTTGTTTTTTTATTTACATTTTTTTTTTCTTATAATGTACCTTCCATTTTTATTTATTTTTTGTTAAACTTTGTTGCTTTTACAAGGGATGAACAACATCTCTTGTGATAGCATGGTGCCTGACAGGTCCTCTTTTTGGGGACCCCAGATCTCTCCTCTGGCCTCATAAAGCATCTGATCAAACTGAGGTCAGGAATGTGCAGAATGCAAGGGAAATTTGAGAAGTGGGTTTGAATTATTCCAAATCAGTCAGCTGTTCATATTTTTTATACAAGAAGCATCTTGAACCTGCATGATTTTGTACCCAAACAGAATGTATAATGTTTTATATTTAAAATGTGTTCATCATATATGTTAAAATGATTTTGTATTTTTTAATATCTATCTATCTATCTATCTATCTATCTATCTATCTATCTATCTATCTATCTATCTATCTATCTATCTATCTATCTCAAATTTGTGCATGAATATTTCAATATGTACAATTGCCAGCCAGCAGGGTGAGCTGTACTCTTCTTTTCACATTTACTGGACTGATATTAATTGCTTTGCTTGAAAACATCCCTCTTGTTCAGACCTCAATAGTTGTACAGCATAGCATAGTGTGCTGTCTGCCAATACAAAAAAAGAATTCCAGCAAATTTGGAAAAAGGGATGATGTCATTGTATCTGGGCAGAATCGTTGCACACAGTTCAAATCAAAGCAAAGTAATTTTTTGCATGAATTTTAAAGTTGCAGAATTCTAGGAATTGTTACAGAGCTGTGTCATACAATACCTCTTACAACAGCCTCTGTGAAAAAGAAAATTAATTCAATAGGAAGGCCATCTAACATGTGATAGAGCAATAGAATGAATAGGATTTGTCCTTGCATGTGCAAAAGACTTACACATGATTGTGAGTGCGCTAGGATGAGTTTCCAATGCCAGCTGTATGGTTCCTCATGAACCGCATGGATCTTCCACGATCATTGATGGTTAATTATTGGGGGGGGGGGGTCACTTAAAAGACAGTTGTATAAAAGCATAGTTACCCTTTAATTCTGGTCCCTGCAGCAGAGGCTACTTGCCTTCCTTTGGCTTTCTCACTGCTCTGTCAGGCTGTTAAGCGTCAAGAGAAGACTGCCTTAAAGCTTACGCAAGACTCTCAACCCTCTGATACTTTTGCTGGATAGCTTGGAAGTTGAAAAATAGAACAGAAGGCCTAAACAAAAAGGCAATTAATGCAGCCACCACATTTAATGAATGATAAGCTGCAATATAATACATTTTTGGGTTTCATGGTGCATTAATAATACACATTGTGCATTAATCAGGCTAAAACTACATATTTTTCACGTTTTTATCTATTTCAATGCTTATATTAAAATATCTACTCCAGTGTTTTTTTTTTTTTTATTTTTTTTTTTAACCACTTCAATACCAGGCACTTATACACCTTCCTGCCCAAGCCAATTTTCAGCTTTCAGCGCTGTTGTAAATTGAATGACAATTGCGCGGTCATGCTATACTGTACCCAAACATCATTATCATTTTGTTCCCACAAATAGAGCTTTCTTTTGGTGGTATTTGATCACCTCTGCGATTTTTATTTTTTGCGCAACAAATAAAAAAAGACCGAAAATTTTGAAAAAAAAATAAAGTTTTTCTTTGTTTCTGTTAAAATTTTTTTGTAAATAAGTAAGTTTTCTTCTTCAATGACGGGCACTGATATGGCGGCGCTGATAAGGCGGCACTGACGGGCGCTGATAAGGCGGCACTGACGGGCGCTGATAAAGCGGCACTGACGAGCGCTGATAAGGTGGCACTGATGGGTACTTATGGGTGGCACGGATGGGCATTGATAGGTGGGCACTAATGGGTGACACTGTTGAGCATCACTGATTTTATTTGTGCCATAGAGGTGCCAGTCAGTGCCCATTTGTGGACACTGATTGGCATATGTTGGGCTTTAATTTTCACATGTGGAGGCCATGGGGGATGTACCTGGCCATCCACATGTTAGGTGCTTCCCTGGTGCTCCTGGCGCCTTCCTTAGTGGTCCAGTGTGGGCATCCGAGGGGGGGCTGCCATGATAAACAATCAGCGCAGACCCCCCTTTTAAAAGAGCCGCAGATCGGCTCTCCTCTCCTGACCTCTCTGTCAGACGCGAGTGAGGAAAAGCTGATCAACAGCTCTTCCTATTTACATCGTGATCAGCCGTGATTTGACACGGCTGATCACGTGATAAAGAGCCTCCGTTGGAGGCTCTTTACCGAGATCGGTGTAGCTGTGTGTCAGACTGACACACCGCACCACCGATCTCCGCAATGCGTGCCCCCACAGGCGCGTGGTGGCTGTTATCCTGCAGAATGTCGTATGATGCCCAGTCAGGATAACTGAACCACCGCCCGGCCGTCATTTTGCTATAGGCCGGGCGGGAAGTGGTTATTGAGCTAGTGAATGAATTTTACAACTGTGTGAAAATCATTTTGGTTTACAAAGCAGTTAAAATGTTATTGGTAAGTACAGTGCCTTGAAAAAATATTCATACCCCTTGAAATTTTCCACATTTTGTCATGTTACAACCAAAAATATAAATGTATTTTATTGGGATTTAATGTGATAGACCAACACAAAGTGACACATAACCGTGAAGTGGAAGGAAAATCATAAATGGTTTTAAAATTTTTTTGCACATAAATATCTGAAAAGTGTGGCCTGCACTTTGTATTCAGCTCCAGCCCCTTTACTCTGATAACCCTAACCAAAATCTAATGGAACCAATTGCCTTCAGAAGTCACCTAATTAGTAAGTAGAGTCCCCCTGTGTGTAATTTAATCTCAGTAGTAATACAACTGTTCTGTGAAGCCCTCAGAGGTTTGTTAGAGAACATTAGTGAACAAACAGCATCATGAATGCCAAGGAACACACCAGACAGGTTGGGGATAAAGTTGTGGAGAAGTTTTAAAGCAGGATTAGTTTATAAAAAAAAATAAAAAAATTGAAAGCGTATGGCACAACTGTAAACCTATCAAGACATGGCCGTCCACTTAAACTGACAGGTCGAGCAAGGAGAGCATTATTTAGACAAGCAGCCAAGAGGCCATGGTAACTCTGGTGGAGCTGCAGAGATCCACAGCTCAGGTGGGAGAATCTGTCCACAGGACAACTATTAGTTGTTTCCTCCACAAATCTGGCCTTTATGGAAGAGTGGCAAGAAGGAAGCCATTGTAGAAAGAAAGCCAGAAGAAGTCCCGTTTGCAGTGTGCAAGAAGCCATGTGGGGGACACAGCAAACGTGGCAGAAAGTGGGTACGTTGGCTTCTCGCAAACTGCAAGATGAGATGAGACCATAATTTAACTTTTTGGCTTGAATGCAAAACGCTATATGTGGTGGAAAACTAACACTGCACATCACCCTGAACACACCATCCTCACCATGAAACATGGTGGTGACAGCATCATATTGTGGGGATTCTTTCCTTCAGCAGAGACAGGGAAGCTGGTCAGAGTTGATGGGAAGATGGATGGAGCCAAATACAGGGCAATCTTAGAAGAAGAGTCTGCAAAATACTTGAGACTGGGGCGGAGGTTCAACTTCCAGCAGGACAACAACCCTAAACATACAGCCAGAGCTACAATGGAATGGTTTAGATCAAAGCATATTCATGTGTTAGAATAGCCCAGTCAAAGTCCAGACCTAAATCCAATTGAGAATCTGTGACAAGACTTGAACATTGCTGTTCGGATGCTCTTCATCCAATCTGACAGAGCTTGAGCTATTTTGCAAAGGATAATGGGCCAAAATGTCACTCTAGATGTGCAAAGCTGGTAGAGACATACCCAAAAATAGACTTGCAGCAACAGATGGTTCTACACAGTATTGATTTAGGGGGCTGAATACAAATGCATGCCACAATTTTCAGATATCTATTTGTAAAAAATTTTGAAAAACACTTGTCATTTTCCTTCCACTTCACAATTATGTGCCACTTTATGTTGGTCTATCACATAAAATACATTTAAGTTTTTGGTTGCAACATGACAAAATGTGGAAAATTTCAAGGGGTGTGAATACTTTTTCAAGGCACGGTAAACCACTGCATAGCAAACTACAACATTTTGATTTGGTTTTGGAGCTTTTTATTACCCCGCACATAAAGGGTTCAAGAAATCTACAAAAAATCTTTTATAGTGATTATTGATTGACTTTATCTAGTTCAATATGCAAGAAAAGTCAGTAGCCCTTGTTCACGCTGCTGCGACTTTGAATTTGACATCCCTGCGCAACTGCATTGTGGCTCGCATACGACTTCTTTAAAAGAAGTCAATGCAAGTCTTGTTAAGTTGCACCAAAAGTAGCGCAGGAACCTTTTTCTAAGTCAGAGCGACTTGCGTTACACCCATAAGAACAGTTCCGTTGCCATTAATGGGGTGAGACTTGTCATGTGACTTTGAACTCTCAAGTCGTGGCAGTGTGAACCGGGGCTAAAGCAGGCCATAGATTATGCAATTTTCTTTCCTGCCACCACAGGTTGTTCTTTCAGCAGGGGGGTGCGGGGAGCTTTCCTGTCCTGGAGAACATGTAAGTGATTACTGCTAGGGACTATAGCTGTTGGCAGTAATCCCATACTAAAAATCCAATTTGGATGGATCGACTTTGGTACAATTGGCCTGTCCATAGATCGAATTTTGGCTGGTCCCTGCTGAACTGGCTGAGATTCGATCCATCTCTGGTTGGCTTTAGAGGTGTAGTGACAAAGGGCCATTTTGTGCAAATGTGTAGCATTGATTAAAGCCTGGTACACGTGGGCTGCTTAAAAAAAGACAGACGTTCGGCCCATGTATTTGTCGGTCTGTCTGACAGAAGCCGTCTGTTCATGCTGGAAAACCAGCATCAGACAGACAGCCAATGGCAGTGAGCACTGATCGGAGTGTTTTGGCTGAGGGCTGCCCCCCTGTAAGAACACAATAACTCAGTGGGAGAGATCGCTGAACTAACCTCGCATAGTTATTAGTACAGCGGCTCCGACCAGAGCTGACCATTTTATTTTATTTTTTTCGTTCAACCCTTGGGGTTGAACGGAAAAAAAAATGAATCGTGTGTACCCGGCTTTAGGGAGGCTATAGATGATGTGATTTTCTTTTTCGCAACCACTGGCAGAGTCAGTGTTATGGGAGAATCCCTCCTGCGGATCTATTGTGTATTGAGGTTCGAACCATCTGTAGCCGGCTTTGTTTCTAAGTTTATTTGATTATCTGCAAGTTAGTTTAGCAGTTGCACAAGCCTGCATGTAATTGGCAAAGGTCAGCCGGAGGCCCCGCCCCTTGTAATGTCATCACCTAGGGCATGATGGGGCGATGATGTCACAAGGGGCGGGGACTCCAGGTGACTCCAGCGAGTGGCCCCGCCCCATGCCAATATAAGTAGTGGCACACCACGCACCTAACATTAGAGCGGGAGAGAGTGTTGAGTCAACAACGGAAGAAGAACAGAGGGAGAAGACACGGCAAAAGAGGGAGAAGACAGTGGAGAGAGGAGACCCGGCAGAAGGAGGAGGAGAACATGCAGGGGGAGAAGACGTCGGAAAAGACGCCGGAGCTGCCTTAATAAAATACTTTGAAAACCTGTGTGCTGTGTTTATTTTTGACACTTTTTTTTTTTTAACCACTTGACGACCGCCTCACGCCGATGTACGTCGGCAAAGTGGCACGGACAGGCAAAATCACGTACATGTACGTGATTTGCCTTCCGCGGGTGGGGGGTCCGATCGGACCCCCCCCCGGTGCCCGAGGCGGTCGTCTTTTGTCCAGCGGCGATCCGTGATGAGGGGGAGACCATCCGTTCGTGGCCCCCCCCTCGCGATCGCCGCCGGCCAATGAGAACACTCCTTTGCTGCTGTATGCTAAACAGCAGCAAAGGAAGTGATGTCATCTCCCCTCGGGTCGGTATTTTCCGTTCCGGCCCGAGGAGAGAAGACATCTATGTGAGTGCACAACACACACACACACAGTAGAACATGCCAGGCACACAAAACACCCCGATCCCCCCCCCCGATCGCCCCCCGATCCCCCCCCAATCACCCCCCCCCCTGTCACAAACTGACACCAGCAGTTTTTTTTTTTTTTTTTCTGATTACTGCATAGTGTCAGTTTGTGACAGTTACAGTGTTGGGACAGTGAGTATTACCCCCCTTTAGGTCTAGGGTACCCCCCTAACCCCCCCCTAATAAAGTTTTAACCCCTTGATCACCCCCTGTCACCAGTGTCACTAAGCGATCATTTTTCTGATCGCTGTATTAGTGTTGCTGGTGACGCTAGTTAGTGAGGTAAATATTTAGGTTCGCCGTCAGCGTTTTATAGCGTCAGGGACCCCCATATACTACCTAATAAATGTTTTAACCCCTTGATTGCCCCCTAGTTAACCCTTTCACCACTGATCACCGTATAACCGTTACGGATGACGCTGGTTAGTTCGTTTATTTTTTATAGTGTCAGGGCACCCGCCGTTTATTACCGAATAAAGGTTTAGCCCCCTGATCGCCTGGCGGTGATATGCGTCGCCCCAGGCAGCGTCAGATTAGCGCCAGTACCGCTAACACCCACGCATGCAGCATACGCCTCCCTTAGTGGTATAGTATCTGATCGGATCAATATCTGATCCGATCAGATCTATACTAGCGTCCCCAGCAGTTTAGGGTTCCCAAAAACGCAGTGTTAGCGGGATCAGCCCAGATACCTGCTAGCACCTGCGTTTTGTGCCTCCGCCCAGCCCACCCAAGTGCAGTATCGATCGATCACTGTCACTTACAAAACACTAAACGCATAACTGCAGCGTTCGCAGAGTCAGGCCTGATCCCTGCGATCGCTAACAGTTTTTTTGGTAGCATTTTGGTGAACTGGCAAGCACCAGCCCCAGGCGTCAGGTTAGCGCCAGTACCGCTAACACCCACGCACGCAGCATACGCCTCCCTTAGTGGTATAGTATCTGAACGGATCAATATCTGATCCGATCAGATCTATACTAGCGTCCCCAGCAGTTTAGGGTTCCCAAAAACGCAGTGTTAGCGGAATCAGCCCAGATACCTGCTAGCACCTGCGTTTTGCCCCTCCGCCCGGCCCAGCCCAGCCCACCCAAGTGCAGTATCGATCGATCACTGACACTTACAAAACACTAAACGCATAACTGCAGCGTTCGCAGAGTCAGGCCTGATCCCTGCGATCGCTAACAGTTTTTTTTGTAGCGTTTTGGTGAACTGGCAAGCACCAGCCCCAGGCAGCGTCAGATTAGCGCCAGTACCGCTAACACCCACGCACGCACCGTACACCTCCCTTAGTGGTATAGTATCTGATCGCATCAATATCTGATCCGATCAGATCTATACTAGCGTCACCAGCAGTTTAGGGTTCCCAAAAACGCAGTGTTAGCGGGATCAGCCCAGATACCTGCTAGCACCTGCGTTTTGCCCCTCCGCCCGGCCCGGCACAGCCCACCCAAGTGCAGTATCGATCGATCACTGACACTTACAAAACACTAAACGCATAACTGCAGCGTTCGCAGAGTCAGGCCTGATCCCTGCGATCGCTAACGTTTTTTGGTAGCGTTTTGGTGAACTGGCAAGCTCCAGCGGCCTAGTACACCCCGGTCGTAGTCAAACCAGCACTGCAGTAACACGTGGTGACGTGGCGAGTCCCATAAGTGCAGTTGAAGCTGGTGAGGTGGCAAGCACAAGTAGTGTCCCGCTGCCACCAAAAAGACAAACACAGGCCCATCGTGCCCATAGTGCCCTTCCTGCTGCATTCGCCAATCCTAATTGGGAACCCACCGCTTCTGCAGCGCCCGTACTTCCCCCATTCACATCCCCAACCAAATGCAGTCGGCTGCATGAGAGGCATTTTTATGTCCTCACGAGTACCCCTACCCAACGAACCCCCAAAAAAGATGTTGTGTCTGCAGTAAGAGCGCGGATATAGGCGTGACACCCGCTATTATTGTCCCTCCTGTCCTGACAATCCTGGTCTTGCATTGGTGAATGTTTTGAACGCTACCATTCACTAGTTGAGTATTAGCGTAGGGTACAGCATTGCACAGACTAGGCACACTTTCACAGGGTCTCCCAAGATGCCATCGCATTTTGAGAGACCCGAACCTGGAACCGGTTACCGTTATAAAATTTAGTTACAAAAAAAGTGTAAAAAAAAAAAAAAAATATGAAATAAAAAAAAATAGTTGTTTTATTGTTCTCTCTCTCTCTATTCTCTCTCTCTATTGTTCTGCTCTTTTTTACTGTATTCTATTCTGCAATGTTTTATTGTTATTGTTATTATGTTTTATCATGTTTGTTTTTCAGGTGTGTAATTATTTACACTTTACTGTGCTTTATTGTTAACCATTGTTAACCATTTTTTTGTCTTCAGGTACGCCATTCACGACTTTGAGTGGTTATACCAGAATGATGCCTGCAGGTTTAGGTATCATCTTGGTATCATTCTTTTCAGCCAGCGGTCGGCTTTCATGTAAAAGCAATCCTAGCGGCTAATTAGCCTCTAGACTGCTTTTACAAGCCGTGGGAGGGAATGCCCCCCCCCCCCACCGTCTTCCGTGTTTTTCTCTGGCTCTCCTGTCTCAACAGGGAACCTGAGAATGCAGCCGGTGATTCAGCCAGCTGACCATAGAGCTGATCAGAGACCAGAGTGGCTCCAAACATCTCTATGGCCTAAGAAACCAGAAGCTACGAGTATTTCATGACTTAGATTTCGCCGGATGTAAATAGCGCCATTGGGAAATTGGGGAAGCATTTTATCACACCGATCTTGGTGTGGTCAGATGCTTTGAGGGCAGAGGAGAGATCTAGGGTCTAATAGACCACAATTTTTTCAAAAAAGAGTACCTGTCACTACCTATTGCTATCATAGGGGATATTTACATTCCCCGAGATAACAATAAAAATGATTAAAAAAAAAAATATGAAAGGAACAGTTTAAAAGTAAGATTAAAAAAGCAAAGAAATAATAAAGAAAAAAAAAAAAAAAAAAAAAACCACCCCTGTCGCCCCCTGCTCTCGCGCTAAGGCGAACGCAAGCGGCGGTCTGTCGTCAAACATAAACAGCAATTGCACCATGCATGTGAGGTATCACCGCGAAGGCCAGATCGAGTGCAGTAATTTTTCCAGTAGACCTCCTCTGTAAATCTAAAGTGGTAACCTGTAAAGGCTTTTGAAGGCTTTTAAACATGTATTTATTTTGTTGCCACTGCACGTTTGTGCGCAATTTTAAAGCATGTCATGTTTGGTATCCATGTACTCGGCCTAAGATCATCTTTTTTATTTCATCAAACATTTGGGCAATATAGCGTGTTTTAGTGCATTAAAATTAAAAAAAGTGTGTTTTTTCCCCAAAAAATGCGTTTGAAAAATCGCTGCGCAATTACTGTGTGAAAAAAAAAAATGAAACACCCACCATTTTAATCTGTAGGGCATTTGCTTTAAAAAAATATATAATGTTTGGGGGTTCAAAGTAATTTTTTTGCAAAAAAAAAAAACTTTTTCATGTAAACAATAAGTGTCAGAAAGGGCTTTGTCTTCAAGTGGTTAGAAGAGTGGGTGATGTGTGACATAAGCTTCTAAATGTTGTGCATAAAATGCCAGGACAGTTCAAAACCCCCCCAAATGACCCCATTTTGGAAAGTAGACACCCCAAGCTATTTGCTGAGAGGCATGTCGAGTCCATGGAATATTTTATATTGCGACACAAGTTGTGGGAAAGAGACAAATTTTTTTTTTTTTTTTTTGCACAGTTGTCACTAAATGATATATTGCTCAAACATGCCATGGAAATATGTGAAATTACACCCCAAAATACATTCTGCTGCTTCTCCTGAGTACGGGGATACCACATGTGTGAGACTTTTTGGGAGCCTAGCCGCGTACGGGACCCCGAAACCAAGCACCGCCTTCAGGCTTTCTAAGGGCGTGAATTTTTGATTTCACTCTTCACTGCCTATCACAGTTTCGGAGGCCATGGAATGCCCAGGTGGCACAAAACCCCCCCAAATGACCCCATTTTGGAAAGTAGACACCCCAAGCTATTTGCTGAGAGGTATAGTGAGTATTTTGCAGACCTCACTTTTTGTCACAAAGTTTTGAAAATTGAAAAAAGAAAAAAAAAAATGTTTTTTCTTGTCTTTCTTCATTTTCAAAAACAAATGAGAGCTGCAAAATACTCACCATGCCTTTCAGCAAATAGCTTGGGGTGTCTACTTTCCAAAATGGGGTCATTTGGGGGGGTTTTGTGCCACCTGGGCATTCCATGGCCTCCGAAACTGTGATAGGCAGTAAAGAGTGAAATCAAAAATTTTCACCCTTAGAAATCCTGAAGGCAGTGATTGGTTTTCGGGGTCCAGTACGCGGCTAGGCTCCCAAAAAGTCCCACACATGTGGTATCCCCATACTCAGGAGAAGCAGCTAAATGTATTTTGGGGTGCAATTCCACATATGCCCATGGCCTGTGTGAGCAATATATCATTTAGTGACAACTTTATGAAAAAAAAAAAAAAAAAAAAAAAAAAAAAGTGTCACTTTCCCGCAACTTGTGTCAAAATATAAAATATTCCATGGACTCAATATGCCTCTCAGCAAATAGCTTGGGGTGTCTACTTTCCAAAATGGGGTCATTTTGGGGGGTTTTGTGCCACCTGGGCATTCCATGGCCTCCGAAACTGTGATAGGCAGTGAAGAGTGAAAGCAAAAATTTACACCCTTAGAAATCCTGAAGGCGGTGATTGGTTTTCGGGGCCCCGTACGCGGCTAGGCTCCCAAAAAGTCCCACACATGTGGTATCCCCATACTCAGGAGAAGCAGCTAAATGTATTTTGGGGTGCAATTCCACATAGGCCCATGGCCTGTGTGAGCAATATATCATTTAGTGACGACTTTTTGTAAATATTTTTTTTTTTTTTTTTTTGTCATTTTTCAATCACTTGGGACAAAAAAAATAAATATTCAATGGGTTCAACATGCCTCTCAGCAATTTCCTTGGGGTGTCTACTTTCCAAAATGGGGTCATTTGGGGGGGTTTTGTACTGCCCTGCCATTTTAGCACCTCAAGAAATGACATAGGCAGTCATAAACTAAAAGCTGTGTAAATTCCACAAAATGTACCCTAGTTTGTAGACGCTATAACTTTTGCGCAAACCAATAAATATACGCTTATTGACATTTTTTTTTACCAAAGACATGTGGCCGAATACATTTTGGCCTAAATGTATGACTAAAATTGAGTTTATTGGATTTTTTTTATAACAAAAAGTAGAAAATATCATTTTTTTTCAAAATTTTCGGTCTTTTTCCGTTTATAGCGCAAAAAATAAAAACCGCAGAGGTGATCAAATACCATCAAAAGAAAGCTCTATTTGTGGGAAGAAAAGGACGCAAATTTCGTTTGGGTACAGCATTGCATGACCGCGCAATTAGCAGTTAAAGCGACGCAGTGCCAAATTGGAAAAAGACCTCTGGTCCTTAGGCAGCATAATGGTCCGGGGCTCAAGTGGTTAAGTTAGGTGAATGGGCCCTTGGAACATCTTAAAGCGGACCTTCAGTCATTTTTTCAACTTAAGTCATTAGTTCATAAGAGGGCCAATGAGAGCTGCAGTGCTGCAAAGCTGGAGGTGTGTGTCTGTGTAAATCCAGGAAGTGAACAGGCAGCAGCTTCAGCTTCCCACAGTTTAAATGGTTGCAGTCAGACTCAGTGGAGGGAGATTTCAGCAGCTTATTTGGCAAGTACAGAATCACAGTATATATAAAAAAAAAATATGCAAAGTCTTTGGAGGGAAGCTTTAGAATGGCAAAGATGTTTTTATTACAAATTATGTGAGCAGACTGCAGTTCCTCTTTAATGAAAGATTTCTGATACTTTATGTAAAGTTTTAATTTTTGCTAGTTCTCTCAACTGAATACAAGCAAATCCTGGAATAAAGTTCAAGTAACACTGTACTTGTGTATGCAGTTCTCAAATAAGAGAAATATGTCTTCCTTCCAATAGGGGGCACTACAGGGGAAAGGCTCCAGTTTTAATTTGTTTGTGAGCTCCATTTTGTACCTCCTACAGTTGGGTGATACAGTAGTTGATAGTTTCTGGCCTTAATTGACAGGTAAGAGGGTACATTTGTCACATTAGTTTAGTTTATCTTGTTAACCTTTAAATGGTATCTATTAATGTTCTCCACCATCACAGCATAATGTTCACCTATAGTCAGATCAGTACATTTTTTTCCAAAACCGTCTTTTAGAACAGCACCCTAGAGATCATGGCTCCTCCCACAAAAGGAAATGCCTTATCACCAAAATTTTATCAGGGGCCTCCACATAGTTTCCTTCAGTTTTTTTTTTTGTGTTTCCTCCAGCTGGCAGGAACACCTCTGGTGGGAGCCACGATCTCTCTGGGCTATACTGGGAGACAGAGGTCTCCCACCTTAAAAAATTGTTTTCTTTTTTCTTACAGGAAATTTTGATCCTCCCAGTTCCCTCCCAGCCTCCTGAGAGACAGTTGCCGAGTGCTCTCTCCCCCTTTTGTGCTTGTGGAGATCCTGTACTACCTGGGGGCACTGCCCCAGTTTTTTCTCAGACCAGCCTAGCTTTAGTGGCGGCAGTCGCGTGGGTATCCTGCTCTCCTCCCGATGCATTGTGGGGCAGCGACGGCATGTAACTGAGTGGCCGCCATGTTCTGGGGGCCTAGGGGAGTCCTCAGCCATGTCTGGCTAAGGTTGCCGGAAAGGCGGGACTTCCAGATTGGGCATGGAATAGAGCTGCACGATTAATCATTAAGAAATTGCGATCTCGATACAACCCCCCTTCCCGATCAGCCATTTCCGCGATTCCGTGTAAACCGCACAGAGCCGAGCTGTCAAAAAATAAATTAAAAAAGGTAGACAAATGTTTATCAACATTCCTCAATGCTGAGAGATAGAGAAGAGATACAAAATATCTTTTAGTTCTTTTAGAGATCAAAGGGAATAACTTTGGTCTGTAAACTAGGTCAGTTTAACCACTTAAAGCGGAAGTAAACCCATCCATTTAACAGTTTAAAAAAAACGTTCAGCGGACGTGGCTTCCGCTGGCTTCTGCTGACATGTACGGAGGTGTAGGAGGTTAGCGTGAGCTGTGTGTCCAGCCTTTAGCATCCAGCATTATCCTATGATGGGATCACAGCTCTGAGAGACCTAAAACTGCATCATCCTAAGGCTGAAGGCTTGAGGTGGCAGGTATGAACAGTAGGGGTGTTGAAATTAATTGATGCATTGCGATTGGACCACCCACGATGCGGCATTGATGCTACGACCTTGCACAATCTATTTTGTGATGGCGTCACCCGCGCGCCACTATATGCGTTGCCTCCGAGTCTGAACTGAGCTGAAAGCAGCCGAAGGAGCCATGGGCCGCGCCTTTTTTCCCGCCCCCCGATGACGTCATCCCCATCTGCCCGTTGTTGAGCTTGGTGCTGCGAGACAGGTTGAGCGAGCGTCCCCCAACTAGGGCTCTGATTACGGGGGGGTGGTGATAAAAGTTACAATGGGAGGAGCAAATGGCTTCGTCACTAATAGGCGGGGCTGATAGGTGGTGTCACATGCTGTGCACTCTTGGTCAGGGTGAAGATCGCGGAGGAAGATGGACGGGGTTTGCTGTGTTTGTGTCTGTCTTGCTATGTCTGCTTACTGCAGCCGTCGCAGAGGGTGAGGATCACTGTGTATACGGGAGAGGGTAGGACTGTGCCACTTTCGATCCCAAAGGGGGGCACAAAACAAGTTCTGAGCCTCTTCTGTTTACTTTCTGATCTCTTCTCCCCCGCCCCAGTGCTCCAGTCACCCCTACACTGTACACTGGACACTTCCATTACTCGGTTCCCCCTGATTACACTCCATGTTCCTAATCTGTATCCCCCCCCCCCCCCCCATCCCATATCTGGTGATCATACACATAGCAATTTGTGATTGATCTCCCTAGTGATCACAAACAAGCGATGTGTTCTTGATGGAAATACTGAACGATGTAACAATACAATATCATAACATTAATTATGGTTTATGTATGCCATTTGTCTTTTGTCTATTGTTTTATTGATTGATTCACATCACAACTTCGTTGATGTGAAATTGATACCCTTTTTTGTATGATTTATGGTTTTTCTCATCACTGTAAACCGCACAGAGCCGAGCTGTCAAAAAATAAATTAAAAAAGGTAGACACATGCAGCCATGCAGTAATGAGCAAAACCATTATGCATACTTTTTTTTTTTTTTTTTTGTATCAATGAAGTTGTGATGTGAATCATTCGCTAAGACATACAGAAACCATAATTAATAAAATGGCACGCAGGATGTCTGATCCATTCCCTCTTGAACGGGGGACCCGTCAGGGCTGCCCGCTCTTCCCACTTCTTTACGCTTTGGTAGTGGAGCCTCTCGCCATATCCCTTAGGAATAATCCAAACATACGGGGTCTTCGCGTGGGGAGCCTGGTGGAGACGGTGAGCCTTTACGCAGATGATATGCTCCTTTTATTTGGAAGATACAGGCTCGTCTCCACAGGTTGCCCTACAGACTATCGAGGATTTTGGTAAACACTCTGGACTATGTATGAATTGATCTAAATCACAGATTCTGCCTCTAGATGTATCATCCCCTACATGCCTCGCAGCTTCCCTCCCCTTGCAGAGGGTTGCATCTATCCAATATTTAGGAATATAAATAACTAGAGACCCATTGGAATTTCTAGACAATAATATTGAACCACTTTTCAGATATCTTAAATCTCATATACAATCCTGGGCAAGACTTCCACTAGGGGTAATGGGTAGGATCAACCTTATCAAAGTGATCATAATGCCTAAGTTCCTGTATGTGTTTTGGAACTCACCAGTACTTATCCCCCTTAAAGTATTTAAAACAATTGACAAAATCATCAATTCCTTTGTTTGGGGCCTTAGTAGACATAAGTTAGCCTGGAATACCCTTAAAAATCCAACCTCATCGGGGGGCAGCCCTTCCTGACTTTCATGCATATTATATAGCTGCACAAATATTGCACTTTTACTATATTCACAATATAGATAGCGCTAGATACCAGGCCCTTACTTGTAATAAGCCTAACAAAGATACTCACTCTCCTTTACAAGTCTTATTTAGAGGCAGGGTTGGCAGGAGGGGTCAGGGGTCTCTATTGCATCAGCACAGACGCGTTTGGGAGTTAACGCTTAAACTGATTGGAGCTTTTTCCACTCACATACTCCCCTTTGGCTCAACCCCTAACTGAAGGAGTTGTCATCTCTCCCGGGTGCTGCCAGGTGGGCCGCTAAAGGGATAGTGTTTTTACATTAGGTAATTACCCGACAGGAGTAAGAGACTTTCAATCACTTTGTGTTGAGTTTCAATTACCCTCGCACATGTTATTTAGCTATATGCAACTGAAACACGCTTTACAAGCACATTTGCAGATGGTTTCCCAAACCCACAAATACTATCTTTGGTAGATGTGATTACAGGGGCAGACTCGGCCAAACTGATATCAACCCTTTACGTCGCTATACGGGCACGGTCGATCGCGGGTATCATTGACACAGCGAAACTTAGATGGGAGGAGGACATTGGCCCAATGGATGACTCCGATTGGGACGAGGTCCTAGAAAATACTAAGAAAGTCTCTCCGAAGCTTCCGGAGCGCCTGACTCAGCTGTACATAATGCATAGATCTTATCTCACACCGGCAAGAATTGCTAAATTCTCTCAGAATCAGGACCCAAAGTGTCCACGGTGTACGAGTCACTCATGCTCTTTTTTTCATCTTATTTGGACTTGTCCGGATATCCAAAACTACTGGGCACAAATCATCAAATTCTTACATGACGATATGGGGTCGCCTGTTCAACTGGAGCCAAAATTATGTGTACTGGGGTTGCTTCCAGACGTCACCATTGACAAATTCTTAGCTACTTTTCTTTACGAAACGCTCTTCTGTGCAAGAAAGCTAGTGGCTAGACATTGGATGAGGGCCACCCCTCCCACTTTCCAGGCTTGGATTAATGCGGTAAATATGTCCTTACCATATAAAAAGGTTATATATAAGCACAGGGGATGCCCTACTACGTATCACAAGATCTGGGATAAATGGCTTGATAACACAAATACATGATGATGAATAGATAGGTTTTACCTATCTATTCATCACATATTGCATAAAGGGGTTAGGGTCTGTCCCAAGTCACTCATAAGTATTATGCCTTATACGTTGATATTGTTCAGGAAAGCTTTTTGTCTATGTTATGGAAAACGCTACTGTACATCACCAACAGTAATGATTGCCTATACTTTCAAGTTTACAATATTGATAATGTATTTTTTATAAGTGTACTGCACACCCTTCTGGGTACACTGTTTGATGTAAAACCTGTCTGTATAAGTTTTTTTTTTTTATTATTTACGAATAAACATGTTCCTTAAAAAAAATAAATAAATAAATAAAATGGCATGCATCATCTCTTGTATCATGTCCGCAGTCTCTGACCTTCTCTTGTATCACGTCTTCAGACTCTGACCCTCTCTCTAGTATCACGTCTTCAGACTCTGACCCTCTCTCTAGTATCACGTCTGCAGACTCTGACCCTCTCTCTAGTATCACGTCTGCAGACTCTGACCCTCTCTCTAGTATCACGTCTGCAGACTCTGACCCTCTCTCTAGTATCACGTCTGCAGACTCTGACCCTCTCTCTAGTATCACGTCTGCAGACTCTGACCCTCTCTCTAGTATCACGTCTGCAGACTCTGACCCTCTCTCTAGTATCACGTCTGCAGACTCTGACCCTCTCTCTAGTATCACGTCTGCAGACTCTGACCCTCTCTCTAGTATCACGTCTGCAGACTCTGACCCTCTCTCTAGTATCACGTCTGCAGACTCTGACCCTCTCTAGTATCATGTCTGCAGACTCTGACCCTCTCTAGTATCATGTCTGCAGTCTCTGACCCTCTCTAGTATCATGTCTGCAGTCTCTGACCCTCTCTAGTATCATGTCTGCAGTCTCTGACCCTCTCTAGTATCATGTCTGCAGTCTCTGACCCTCTCTAGTATCATGTCTGCAGTCTCTGACCCTCTCTAGTATCATGTCTGCAGTCTCTGACCCTCTCTAGTATCATGTCTGCAGTCTCCGACCCTCTCTAGTAGGGATGCACCGAAATTTCGGCCGCCGAAACATATCGGCCGAAAATGGCCCTTTCGGCAAAAAGCCGAAAGAGAATTTTTGCCGATACCGAATGGGGCGGGGCCTGGGTAGGGGCGGGGCTCCGCCCTCACCCCTGGTGCTGCCTATCAGGGGGGCTTCCTATATAGAACAGGAGAGAGCTGGCGCCTGTTTGATTACAGCGCCGGGAACATCACAGCTTTCATTTCAATAGCTGTGTGTTCCCCGCTGCGCACCGTCACATACAGCCCCTCCCCCTTGTCCGGGCACTTTGATAGACAGATCACCCGTCTAATGGGACGGGTGATCTATCTATCAAAGTGCCTGGACAAGGGGGAGAGGCTGTATGTGACGGCGCGCAGCGGGGAACACACTGCTATTGAAATGAAAGCTGTGATGTTCCCGGTGCTGTAATCAAACAGGCGGCTCTCCTCTCCCTTCATTGGCTGCAATGGGGACACAGGCTGCACTACCGGGGACACAGGCTGGGTGCATCTGATGGGCACTGGTGAGGCAGCATTTATCTCTTGCACTACTGGGGACACAGGCTGCAATGGGGACACTGGCTGCACTACCGGGGACACTGGCTGCACTACCGGGCACACTGGCTGCACTACCGGGCACACTGGCTGCACTACCGGGCACACTGGCTGCACTACCGGGCACACTGGCTGCACTACCGGGCACACTGGCTGCACTACCGGGGACACTGGCTGCACTACCGGGGACACTGGCTGCACTACCGGGGACACTGGCTGACTGCATCTGACGTGCACTGGTGAGGCTGCCTTGATCTCTTGTAGCATGTCCGCAGTCTCTGACTCTCTGACCATGTCCTCAGTCTCTGACCATATCCTGTACCATGTCTGCAGTCTCTGACCATCTCTTGTACCATGTCTGCAGTCTCTGACCATCTCCTGTACCATGTCTGCAGTCTCTGACCATCTCCTGTACCATGTCTGCAGTCTCTGACCATCTCCTGTACCATGTCTGTAGTCTCTGACCATCTCCTGTACCATGTCTGCAGTCTCTGACCATCTCCTGTACCATGTCTGCAGTCTCTGACCATCTCCTGTACCATGTCTGCAGTCTCTGACCATCTCCTGTACCATGTCTGCAGTCTCTGACCATCTCCTGTACCATGTCTGCAGTCTCTGACCATCTCCTGTACCATGTCTGCAGTCTCTGACCATCTCCTGTACCATGTCTGCAGTCTCTGATCATCTCCTTTACCATGTCTGCAGTTTCTGACCATCTCCTGTACCATGTCCTCAGTCTCTGACCATCTCCTGTACCATCTATGCAGTCTCTGACCATCTCCTGTACCATGTCCCCAGTCGCTGACCATCTCCTGTACCATGTCCCCAGTCGATGACCATCTCCTGTATTAAAATATTTTTAAAAACAGTCACTTTCGGTATCGGTGCTGTTTCGGTATCTGTTTCGGTTTTTGTGATCAAGGAAGATTTATTTTCGGTATCGGTTTTGGCCCCAAAAAACCCATTCGGTGCATCCCTATGTTCTAGTATAATGTCTGCAGTCTCTGACCTTCTCTTGTATCATGTCTGCAGTCTCTGACCTTCTCTTGTATCATGTCTGCAGTCTCTGACCTTCTCTTGTATCATGTCTGCAGTCTCTGACCCTCTCTTGTATCATGTCTGCAGTCTCTGACCCTCTCTTGTAGTATTTTGGGGTCAGTCTGGAGCTCCTCTTTAAGTTGTCTGCTGTGTTTATACTTTGCTACATGCAGGTAGTGTTGTCTTTTGGACTGCTTGAATTTTTTGCATGAAAACCCTGTGCAGTAATCGTGATGCATTGCGGAATCTAATCGTGGACAGGATAATCGTAATCGAATCGTGAGGCCTGTGAACATGCGCACCCCTAATGAACAGACGAACAGCGGCAAGTCAGCTGCGGGAGTACGGAAGGACAAGAATCAGCAGATTGGACGCAACCCTCCACAGACACGGCTGACAAAATGGAAAAAAAGCTCACACTGGATCAGATGAACGCTCAATTACTAGCTGCTATACAGTTGCGCAGTGGCATGTTAACGGGGAAAATCGAGGAACTAAAGGATGATATAGGACTTCTTAGGCAAAGATCTGCAGAATATGCGGGGGAGAGTGACTGAAGTGGAGAATAGAGTATCAACTTTAGAGGATGAACTCCCCCCAGTCATAAAAAAAACAGTAGAAATGGAAAAACAGATGGTACTTTGGAAAATCACATGCGAAGAATAATATAAGAATTGTGGGTATGCCAGAGAAAGTAGAAGGATTGAATGTGAGACAATTTGTGGAGAGATGGATAAAAACAATCTTTTTTCCGGATGCAGAGTTTTCTATGGCATTTGGAGTGGCGAGAGCTTATAGTTCCAACGAGATCACCACAACCAGGTGCACCAGCAAGACCATTATTAGCAAGACTGCTAAATTGTAAGGATCGAGATCTGGTATTGCGAAAGGCAAGACAAAAGGGAAACATACAGTTTGAGAGTAACAAAGTATCTATATTCCCAGACTTTTGTAAAAGGAAATTGAATACTCGATGTATCCGGCTCAATTGAGAGTGGTGGACGATGGAAAGACTTTTTTTTTCCAACACCCCAGAGCAAGCCCAAGAGTGGATGAGAATAAGTACCAAATAAATGGATCAATAAGTATGAACTGTAGAGATGAGAAGTGACTAAGATTTGATTGTTGGAAAATAGAGACGAGAAATGCTATGTGCTGGACTGATAGTGTTTATATAATGGATTAATGCAAGATGGGGGGGGTGTTTTTTTCCTTTTTTGTTTTTATTTTTTTTTGGGGGGGGGGGGGGGTGTATAGCACATTAAGGTTGGAACACAATGATTAATATGATATATCATGGTAATTACGACACATTATGGAGTTGAACTTTGAATAGTGATTAATGCAATTTGGTGGATGGGCGGTTGTTGGATTGGTTGTTATTTGTATTTTTTGGGGGGATAAATGGTGCAATTGATAAAAGATTCTGGTATTTTGAAGAAATGCACATTGAGGGGTAGGGTTGAAACATCCCCGCCTTCTGTTTTTTTTTTTTTTTTTTTTTTTTTAAGGTGACTACACATGCACATGCATTTTAAGGTGACTCCACGGAAGTGTTTTGTTTTTTTTTTTCTTTGTGGCTTTGGATATGCATAAGATTTGATAATATATGAGTTATACACAGCGAGCATGGAATATGCATTCATAAAGGGTATTACATGGGAAGTAGATAAACACATTGGGAGTATATGGATTTAGACTTGCCGAAACCCCCTCCATTATATAACAGGGCATAGGATAGTCTAAATTATTATTATAGTTATTATTGTTTTTATTTTTTTTATGTTTTTTTTTAAATTTTTTTTTATGTTTGGTGTGTGCCTCTCCCTACCCTTGAGAAATAGAAGAGAAGTATATTGATATGTAAAGTTAACTGAGAAATAGTTTTTGGGTCTCTCAGAGCCGGATAGGCTGAGAACACTACGTATTGCTTCCATACAAGATAGTGCTGTATGGTGGCAATGCCCCGGATAATAATTTAAAATTGTTGGTTTATGAGTGAGGTAGGATGGATGGTAAGAATGAAGTGTATACAATTAAAAGATGATAATATACCATATATAAGGACTGCTGAGCATCACTAAGGATAACTACCGTATTTATCGGCGTATAACATGCGCCGGCGTATAACACGCACCCCAAGTTTAGGAGAGAATTTTAAGGAAAAAAACTTTTAGGAGGGAAGTTTCAGGAAAAGAAACTTACATTAAAATGCCCATCAATGCAGCCTCATCAGTGTTCATCTGCAGCCTTTTCAGTGTCAGTGCAGCCTTGACCCAGTGTCCATTGCAGTCTTGTCAGTGCAGCTTTGCCCCAGTGCAGTCTTGTCAGTGCAGCTTTGCCCCAGTGCAGTCTTGTCAGTGCAGCTTTGCCCCAGTGCAGCCTTGTCAGTGCAGCCTTGTCCCCAGTGCAGCCTTGTCCCCAGTGTCCATGCCTACCGCCTGCCGCCGTCGCCGACATACACATGCATGTAGTTTTAAATATGGCGCCGCGGAGTTCGGAGGGACTTGGCGCCGGCGGAACTGAACGAACGCCACCGCTCACAGTCCCGCCCAGTCCCGCCCTATGATGGACATAACACAGGTCCAATGGCGGGACTGGGCGTGACTGTGAGCGGCGCCGGAAAGAGCCGAATACACTCGACTATGTGTATCTCGGCTCTGTGATTTCGGCGGCGCTCGTTCAGCTCCGCCGAGTCCCTCCGAACTCCGCGGCGCCATATTTAAAACTACTCGCTGTGTGAACGTCGGCGATCGCCGCCGATAGCTCACAATTAGCGGGGATCGGTGTATAACACGCACCCACGATTTTCCCCTGATTTTAAGGGGAAAAAAGTGCGGGTTATACACCGATAAATACGGTAGTCCCTAGAGGTAGGAGGAAGGGGCACTTATTGGCGAGAGGATTAAAGAATAGATTAAACATAGGAAAGGCTGGATATGGCTGTGCAGTATTGACATGGAATGTAAGAGGCCTAGGGACAGCAGTGAAACAGACTCAAGTACTTGATGTTATATGTAAGGCCCATGCCAAAATAATATGCTTATAGGAAACACATATGATAAATGAGCATTTCCATCATTTAAAAAAAACATGGGTTCAGTGGTTAGACCATGCGTACCATACAACTTATTCGAGGGGAGTTACCTTAATGGTACACCAGACGGTATCCTGGGAATGTATGCGGGTAAAAAGAGACCCAGAGGGGAGATATATATTCTGCAAATAACGATTGTTTTCATAATCGATTAGTTGGCCTATTATTGTTTCGATTAATCGGTTAATAACCTTAAAAAAAGTGTGGTGTATAATTTAGTTAATATGTAAAGTTTTTAAAAAAAGGCAATTTATTCTTAAATATCTATATGCAGTGGTAAATATAAATAACCAACTATATGGTTATGGAGCAAAATCTCTAATCCACTCTGAGAATAACTGACAGAATAGATAGATATACTGGAGATACCATTAGAGGAGATATATATACTGGAGATACTGTTAGATGGTGATCTGGTAAATATCATCAGATTCGGAGATCAAATTTTTTTTATTTAAAGAAGAAAAAAAAAATTAAAGACTGTTTTTTGCAGATTTTCAAATGGAACTGTCATATATTATATGCTGGCCATACAACTACGTCTTCCTTCAAAAAAAAAAAAAAAAATTTAAGAATGTTCGTTCGATTTTATAGTGAGTTAGTGAGGTCAAATCAACGTTTGTTTTCAACCACAGTGATGGGAAAATCTAGAAATATTAGAAAACTTCTTGGTCAAAGGAATTTTCAGACAGTGTATTGCCTCGTACACACGGTCGGATTTTCTGACGGAAAATGTGTGATAGGACCTTGTTGTCGGAAATTCCGACCGTGTGTAGGCTCCATCACACATTTTCCATTGGATTTTCCGACACACAAAGTTTGAGAGCAGGATATAAAATTTTCCGACAACAAAATCCGTTGTCGGAAATTCCGATCGTGTGTGCACAAATCCGACGGACAAAGTGCCACGCATGCTCACAATAAATAAAGAGATGAAAGCTATTGGCTACTGCCCCGTTTATAGTCCCGACGTACGTGTTTTACGTCACCGCGTTTTACGTCACCGCGTTTAGAACGATCGGATTTTCAGACAACTTTGTGTGACCGTGTGTATGCAAGACAAGTTTGAGCCAACATCCGTCGGAAAAAATCCTAGGATTTTGTTGTCGGAATGTCCGAACAAAGTCCGACCGTGTGTACGGGGCATAAGTGGTTTTCTTTCAGAATAAGATAATAATCTCGTCTGAAAATTGATCTGTGTGGCCAGCATAAGGCTCAGTACACACCTATGCAGTTTGCTTTTTATCTGTTTCTGCCGTGTGTTTTGCTGTGCGTTTTGATTTTTGCGCACGTGATTTTGCTGGGATTTGCGTTTTTGCATTTTTTTAAATCCTTTCGTTTTATTGGGAATGAAAGTATAAACATACAAAGCAACAAAAGTATATTGCTTAACAAATAAGTTACAGTAGTAGATAAACATTCAAAGCAGTAGGTGAAATTACATTGACTTCCAAATGGTTATTTTCAGGATACCGTTACTTATGGGATATAATCTGATAAACTAAATTAGAAGTTGACTTAGTATTTCCATTCCAAATGCTAGTTGTGGGGCAAACATATGATCCCATGTTATAACCTAGGGAAAGGTAATTACCGCTCTTTTATAACTAGGCAGCATACATTGTAACAATCTTCTATGGTTAACTTGTTTTGTCATCCCATGTAAACATTACTTTCATCTTAATATAAAAAAATATAAGAATAAAAAGGAGAAAGAAAAGAAAACAAAACAAAGAGGGGAAGAGGATGAGGCAGAGAAAAGGAAGAAAGAAAAATGAGAATAAAAGGTGGAAGAGGCAGCAAGAGGGAGGGGGGGGGGAACTGGGGGAATAGATTTATTTCACTTGGTATCTACCGGGTTCTGTAGGTATTTAGTGCAAGCTCCTCAAGGTGAAATACCAAAAAGAGTGAAACAGAATTCTGTGCCATGACAACGTTGAAGTCCTGTGAGTATTTAAAGGTGAACCAAGGTTGCCATGTCCTATGAAACCTTTCAATGTGGCCCCTGTCCTGTGCCAGCGTGTCCTCCATTTCGCAAATCTCCCCCACCCTATGTAACCATTCTGCAATAGAAGGCACTCTCGTGGAGTTCCAATGTAGCGGAATCAAGGATTTGGCCGCATTAAGAACGTGCTTAGTCAATGAGTGCTTGTACCGTTTAAATGAGAGATTTGTTACGTGTAGTAGGGAGCAAGCTGCGGTAAGATTTATTCTGGTTTCAGTAATTTTTTTAATCAGATCTCTGATTTTAGACCAAAAGTTTGCGATGGGAGGACAGTGCCAACAGACATGGGCCAATGTGCCTATTTCGCCCTGCTTCTGCGGATTCCACTTAAGTAGTTTATCCGGTGTGTTGTACCAGTGCATCAGCAGTTTGTAACTCGTCTCCTGTGATTTAACGTTTATGGAACTTTTATGAGCAAAAATACATGCATACCTCCATTGTTTATCTGAGATATCCTCTCCCAACTCCTCTGACCACCTCCTCCTGTGACCATCATCCTCAGTGTTCTTGGGGTGTTGCAGCCATGCATATGTGGATGAGATGGCTCCGTTCAAAGGGGTCCTACTATGGCAAACCGATTCCAGGTCCGTAAGAGGTCTAAGGAAATCCCCCTTATGTCTGTGCTTGGTTAGATAACTTCTTAACTGGAAATAAGACCATTGTCTTAGATGGGGTAGGTTATTTTCGGACTTTAATACAGTCCAATCTTTGAATCTGCCATCAGTAAAACAGTCACCTGCTAGTAAAGGGGGTGTGTTCTGAGTTATGGGTTGGAACAGTTTATTCTGAAGTCCTGGCTCAAAATCTGGGTTGTCTTTTAGTGGGGTCAGAGGGCTCACATCTGTAGTAATAAGGCGGCGATTGGAAAGTGAGTGTAAGATCTCCAGTGTGATGCCAGTTAGAGGGTGTTTGCGTACGTTCGGTGGACAGTTAATCCAAGGGATCCACGGGGAATATTGTAGTGCTATGGAATTTAACTCTCCCTCCAGGGTGACCCAATCCTTCATGTGGCCATGGCAATGCCAATCTATTATTCTGGCTAAATGTGAAGCGTAATAATAAAGTTAGGTAGGTTAATCCCCCCAAAGTCTTTAGGTCTTGTTAGCCACGGTAACCTAATTCTAGGTTTCTTTTGGTTCCAAAGAAACGTAAAATTATAGAGTTCAATGAGCGAAAAAAGGCAGAAGGGATTCTAACTGGTAGGGTGCACATTAGGTATAAAAACCTGGGCAATATGGCCATTTTAATAATAGCTGCCCGTCCAAACCAAGATAGAAAGTCCAGGTGCCAGTCCCTAAGGTCCTTTTCACAACTCTTTAGGAGTGGAGGAAAATTCTTTTCAAACGTGTTCTGGAGTTGGGGGGTAAGCCATACTCCCAGATATTTAAGTGCATTGGGGACCCATCGAAACTGAGAATTGGAAGTGGTTAGACGGAGCAGGCTGTCCGGGAGAGTAAGGTTAAGTGCCTCTGATTTTGAATAATTTATTTTTAAATCAGAGATGTACCCATAGGTGTTAAATTCTTTCGTTAGATTAGGTAAGGAGACAGTGGGGTTTGTAAGAAAAAATAAAAGATCATCCGCATAAGCTGCCAACTTAAACTCCCTGTCCCCGATCCGAAATCCGGATATTGCGGGATTTTGCTTAATCGTTCTAATGAAGGGTTCTAAAGTTAGGATGAACAGCAGGGGTGACAACGGGCACCCCTGCCTAGTTCCATTCGCTATGTGTACAGGTTTAGAAAGTATACCATTGATTTTTAATTGCGCCTTGGGATTTTGATATAATGCTGATATCCAAGAAAGCATGTGCAGGCCCAGCCCCACATGGCGGCACACCGCCTTCATGAAATCCCATGCCACTCTATCGAAGGCCTTCTCCGTGTCCGTGGACAAGAGAAGGCCCTCGATATCCCGTGTCTTTGCTGCGTGTATAAGAAGGAGCGCTTTAGTGACATTGTCTTTAGCGTCTCTTCCAGGCATGAAGCCAACTTGTTCCAGATCAATCAAATCCGGCAGTAGTGGACTCAATCTCGTAGCGAGAATCTTGGCAAATAATTTAACATCTAAGTTTAACAGGGAAATGGGCCTGTAACTAGGACATTCCAACGGATCTTTTCCTGCCTTCGGTATCATCGCAATGTGGGCCGAGAGAAAGTCTGGTGTCACCTCTCTAGGAGAGGATAGGGAGTTCAAGGCAGCCGCAAGGGGATTCGTAATAATGTTCAAAAAGGTTTTATAATAGATGGCGGAATAACCGTCCGGTCCCGGGCTTTTGCTATTTTTTAAGTGTTTGATAGCTTGGTTGATTTCTAGTGTGGTGATTGGGTCCTCCAGAAGGGCTGAGTCCGACTCCTGAAGAGTTGGGAGACCGCTCTTGAATATGTAATCTTTTATGATTTGGGTTCTGTTGTCGGTCATATTGTGTTGTCTTTGCTGTGGCGGTAGATTATAAAGTTTTGTGTAATATGCCTTAAAATGGTCGGCTATCGCTTCTGATGTTACGTCGATTTTACCACCTGCCCCTCTAATACCAGAGATGTTCTTAGAAGTTGTGTGTGCCCTTATTGCTCTCGCTAAAATTTGCCACTTTGTGTTTCCCGCCTCGTAGTATAATTTCCGTCTAAAGAATAGAGTTCTTTTAGCTCTAGAATCCAATATTTGTTGGAGATTCTTCCTTGTTTCTAATAGTTGTGTGGCTGTGGATAATGACTGTTTATGCAGAGTCTCTAGGGTATTAATTTGTGTGATCAGGTTTTTAATAGTTCTTTTTCTCTCTTACGTTTGGAGCCCATTTTGATCAGCTCTCCTCTAATCGTACATTTGTGGGCCTCCCAAATCATGAGAGGGTCTGCATCTGGTGTGGTGTTTAATTTGAAAAACTCAGTTAATGTAGTAGTGAGTGTAGGGAGGAGCGACGGGTCAGACAGGAGAGATGCATTTAGTCTCCATGTCGGTTGTTTTTGTGGTGGATTTAATAAATCCAACGATAAGGAAATGGGTGCGTGGTCAGAGATCGTTTGGTTTCCTATATGTGCTCCCTTTACCAATTGGAGGTCTCTCTGGGAAATGAACAGGTAATCTAATCTTGCGTATCTAGCATGTGGTATAGAAAAAAAGGTAAAATCTCTATCCTCAGGATGGAGGAAGCGCCATGTATCGACTAACTGGAGGGATTGGAGCAATGCCTTTAGTTTTTTGAGTATTTTGTAAGTGATACATGTTTTCCCATTGGACGTGTCTGCTAGGGGGTTAAACGGAACATTAAAATCCCCACCTAAAATCAAGCAACCTGTGGCAAATCCCTGCAGCTCCCGTACTATTCGTTGGCAAAACGTAACATGTGCCTTATTCGGGAAGTACACATTTGCCAAGGTTACTGGGGTGTTTCCTAAAGATCCCTTTAGAAAAATGAACCTACCTTCGGGATCAGAGATTTGGTCAGTCAGTTCAAAAGGTGTATTTTTGCCTATCAATATTGATACTCCTTTGGACCTGGAATCGTTATTAGTAGCATGGAACGCCCTTGTAAAGTATGGATTCGTAAGTTTAGGGACATGATGTGCCCTGAAGTGCGTTTCCTGCAAATAGACAATTTGCGGCCTACCTTTTTGGAGTTCCCTCAAGAGGGAGGTGCGTCTTTCAGGAACATTCAGTCCTCTGACGTTGTGGGAGATTACCAGAGGATTTTTCCCCAGCGATCAATAGGTCATGTCAAAAGGTCAGGAGGAGGTGGCCTCAGGATAACTCTGTGAGGAGACAACTTCAAAAGACTGATTAAACACTTTGCCAATGTCACTGGCTCTTAATCTTAGACTTAGTTGGAGCGGATCTGGGGAGAGCAAGGTAAAGGGTTGAGCGAGATAGATAGAGGGAGAAAGAGAAAAGTAGAGGAGGCAGACGAGAGAGCTCGGGAAAAAAAAAAAAAAAAAACGAGAAGAGAAAAAAAAAAGAAAAAGGGGTAGATTGAGGGAGCAAATAAAATACTGGGGGATCCCTCGCTAGGGAGTGTTCTCACTACTCCAGAGGGGGAGCCCACTGGGTATAATAGTGAGCCCCAAGACCTGTAGTCAGGGTACCGGGTCACTCTGTGGGGGAGAAGGGAGTCGTCAACGACCAAGTGGGGACACACTAAATACAAAAGTAAATATGTAAAATTGAATATGAAAAAGAACTCTGTTGAGTCACACACAGCCTTAATGAAATTAACTTAAAATAAAGTAAAAGAAAAACTGAACCACTGTATACCCAACCCAAATGGTAATCTAAAGTTCAGGTAGAGGTGGTGGAAAGTCTTATATAGCAGGAGCTGAGTCCAGACTTAAATTTCTAAGCTAAGGCCCTCCCTGGACAGACAAAAAAAAAAAAAAAAAATTTGTGTGAGGCACAATAGGTGGTGTCTTCTGTCTCAGAGAATCAAAACTTCCGTCTTGTAAGAACATCAGGCCATCGGTTAAAACCTAAAGTGAACACTTAGAACAAGTATAACTGAAGAACTTTGGAGCTGCACAACAGTGCAGTGGACCTCAAAACTTATGGGCGGAGGGGCAAGTCCAAAGCCCTCGAGACTGATCCAAAAGGGGGCCATAAAGTGCAGGTTTTCTGCAAAATGCACGTGAATTAAGTGACTATGAAAACATTAGTGTGCACTAACAACAAAATAAGATATGGGTGGCCCTTTATTCATCCTCCTGATTTCTGGCATTTTCTGCGGATCTTCTTGGGGTTCCCAGTTTGGGGTTTCCATTTCTGCTGTATTTGTGTATTTGGATTTCTTGGACAACCTCTTGTCAGGTGAGGAAAAAGGTGAACCCGGTGGGCTTCTTTCAATCGGTGTCTGTAGAAAATCAGCATACCACTCTGGTAGGTCGATCTGATCCAAATCTAGAGTGCGGCAGAATTCAGGGAGGTCAGCGGGTGTGTGCAGGGTGTGTTGGTGACCGTTGTATGAGACCATCAGGGCAAAGGGGAATCGCCATGAGTATCTGAGATCTTTTTCCCATATTTTCTCCAGCAGAGGGCGCAAAGCGCGTCTGTTTTGCAGGGTAATCTAAGATAAGTCTTGAAAAAACATGATTGTTGCTCCATTAAAGACAATTCTCTAATTTCTCCTTGCTTTTCGCATTATCTCATCTTTTAGCACAAAACTTTGTAGGCAGCAGATAATATCCCTTGGTGGGGCTGTGTCTGGGCCTTTCGGTCTCAGGGCTCTATGTGCTCTAACAAAGTCAATTTCCATATCCTCGGGTCTGTCTAATAGGCTGTTGAACACCCTCTGGAGAGCTGGGGCTATTTGATCATGTTCCACCGATTCAGGGATCCCCCTCACCCTAATATTGCACCTTCTGCCCCTGTTATCAAGGTCTTCAATGTGTCTATTCATGTTGATTAGGTGCTGGGATTGCGTCAGTGAAGCCTTTTCAAGTCTGCCTATGGCCTTGTCCCTGTGTCTTCCCGCGGCCTCTGCCGCCGACATTTTCTCATTGATGACCAGCATGCTAGTCTTTAAGTCTGTGATGGCAGCTGAAAAGGTGGCTTTGATGTCTGCGGCTATCATAGACATATCGGCGTATGTTAAGGGGTGGTCTGGCCGAGACTTACCCCTGCCTGAGTCCTCCGGAGCCGATTGAGAGTCTTCACTGTACTCCTCCTCGTTGTGAGCTGGCGCCATCTTGGATCTCGTTTTGCTGCCGCTGGTAAGCTGTTTAGCTTTGAAGATATCCGCTATGGTAGAAGTCGAGTGGGGCACCGATCCACGTCTCGGGCGAGATTTAGGTGTGGAATATAGCTTCTTACCCGGCATCTGGTGGCTCTGGGTCGGGTATTAGGTTGCGAGCGGCTGTGTGTGCTGAGGAGCTCTGTTAGTGTGCGGCCATCCTCGTCGCGCGCCAAGCCACGCCCCTCTTTTGCATTTTTTTAATGCATTTTTTTTTTGGCCACTTTGTTGTTGGGCAATACATGCTTTTCTGAAGCTTCTCCATTGAAGTATATTGAACCAAAAACACAGTTTTGCGTTGAAAAAAGTCCTTGACTCTTTCCAAATACGCAGCAGGAAACCATGGTAAATGAACTGTAGTGCGTTTCTGCAAAAAGTACCAAAAAAGGCATAGGTGTGAACCAGGCCTAAGACATGTAGTAACATAATGGGGTTAAAAAAACAAAAATTAGCCCTTTATAGTACAAAAAGAGCAAATATTCGCTACTGTAAGGGGTTCATTTTTTTTTTTTACTGTGGAAGTAATATTTATAGTAGTGATTATTTGCTCTTTTTGTACTATAAAGGGCTCATTTTAGTTTTTTTAACCCCATTATGTTACTGGCCATTTAATCGATTATGAAAATAGTAATCGATTAATTTCATAATCAATTAATTGTCGATTAATTAATTAGTTGTTTCGACCCTATATATTTATATATGCAAGACTGTATTCATTACCATTTGTGATTATAGGACTGTATAATCCACCCCTGGCTAATATGAAGATATTTAAAAGAAGCGGTAATATTTATGTCACAATATCCAAAGGCATAGGTTATATGCATAGGGGATTTTAATATGTTAATGAATCCAGTTATGGATAAACATGGAAAGCTTCCTAGGGATCAAGTGGGTGGAAACAGTAAATTTGGGAAGTTTGTTGAGGAGATTGGATGGGTAGATTATATGGAGAATTAAGAACCCCTTAAACTAGGGCTTATGAATGCTTGACACCAGGAAAGGGAAGTATGTCCAGGATTGATTTATTATTGGGGAATGAGAAAATAATATCATTAGTAGACTCAGTAGTCTATCTCCCCAGGGGAGCATCGGACCACTCACTTATGGTATGTAAGCTGTTAATAAGCCCTATGGGAAAATGCTTAGGATGGAGAGTGCACCCTTACTGGTTGTTGCAGATAGGAGCTAATGATCGTATACCAGTATACCAGAACAACTGGAGGTGTTCCTTGAGGCCCATAGAGAGACACAGATGGATGGAAATTTATGGGACACTTTTAAGTCATACTTGAGGGGAGCCCTGAAATCCATGATCTCATACAGTGCCTTGCAAAAGTATTCACCCCTTGGCATTTTGTTGCCTCACAACCTGGAAGTAACATGGATTGGTTAAGGATTTGCATCATTTAATTTACAGAACATGCCCACAACTTTGAAGATGATATTTTTTTTTTTTTTATTGTGAAGCAAACAACAAATAGGACAAAATAACAGAAAAAGTCAATGTGCATAACTATTCACCCACCGAAAGTCAATACTTTGTAGAGCAACCTTTTGCGGCTATCACAGCTCCAAGTCACTTTGGATAATTATGAGCTTGCCACTTTTTACCACTGGGATTTTTGCCCCTTCCTCTATGCAAAACTGCTCCAGCTCCTTCAAGTTGGATGGTTTGCGCTTGTGAACAGCAATCTTTAAGGCTCCATGCACACTGGAGCTGATAAACTGCAGTTTATTGGCGTTTTGGCTTTTTTTTTTTTAAAAGCCCATAAACTCCACTCTATGTTATCCTATGTGTCCATGCACACATGGATGTTTTTTAGATTTAATGAGCAGTGGAGTTTATGGGCTTTTTTCTGAACGCCAGAAATTTGCGTTCAAAGTGCCGTTTTTCACCTCTAAAAAAAGCCAAACGCTGATAAACGCTTATAATTGCGCATTAATTAGCATTCGGCGTTCTATTTTTTCAATGCATTGTGTGAGTCTGGAATGCATTGTGGGATTTTTGGAGTGTCCTCTGTGTATTTTTATTAAAAACGCTAACGCTAAAAAACGCTCAAACGCTAGTAAAAAAACGCTGTTAAGAGCACGTTTTTCAATCTGTCTTTTCTGCCAGCAATCTGGCATCCAGAAAAAGCTTTTTTGAGCTTCAGTGTGCATGGAGCCAAAGTCTAACCACAGATTTTCTATTGGATTGAGGTCTGGGCTTTGATTAGGCCATTCCAACACATTTACATGTTTCCCCTTAAACCACTCAAATTTTGCTTTAGCAGTGTGTTTGGGGTCATTGTCCTGCTGGAAAGTGAACCTCTGTCCTAGCCTCAAATCACACAGAGTGGTACAGGTTTTGCTCAAAAATATCCCTGTATTTAGCACCATCCATCTTTCCCTCAACTCTGACCAGTTTCCCAGTCCCGACTGCTGAAAAACATCCCCACAGCATGCTGCTGCCACCACCATGTTTCACTGTGGGGATGGTGTTCTTTGGGTGATGTGATGTGTTGGGTTTGCGCCAGACAGTGTTTTCTTTGATGGCTAAAAAGTAAAATTTTAGTCTCGTCAGGCTAGAGCACCTTCCTCCATACATTTTGGGAGTCTCCCACATGCCTTTTCGCAAACTCAAAACGTGCAATTTTGTTTTTTGCTGAAAGTAATGGCTTTCTTCTGGCCACTCTGCCATAAAGCCCAACTCTATGGAGAGTACGGCTTATTGTTGTCCTATGTACAGATACTCCAGTCTCTGCTGTGGAACTTTGCAGCTCATCCAGGGTTACCTTAGGTCTCTGTGCTGCCTCTCTGATTAATGCCCTCCTTGCTGGGTCCGAGAGTTTTGGTGTGCGGCCGTCTCTTGGCAGGTTTGCTGTTGTGCCATGTTCTTTCCATTTGGTTATGATAGATTTTATGGTGCTCCTAGGGATCATCAAAGATTTGGATATTTTTTTTATAACCTAACCCTGACTTGTACTTCTCAACAACATTGTCCCTTACTTGTTTGGAGAGTTCCTTGGTCTTCATGGCAGTGTTTGGTTAGTGGTGCCTCTTGCTTAGGTGTTGCAGCCTCTGTGGCCTTTCAGAAAGGTGTGTATATGTAATGACAGAACATGTGACACTTAGATTGCACACAGGTGGACATCATTGCACTAATTATGTGACTTCTGAAGGTAATTGGTTGCCCCAGAGCTTTTTATAGGCTTCATAACAAAGGGGGTGAATACATACGCACATGCCAATTATCAGTTTTTTTTTTCCTGAAAAATAGTTTTATGCATATATTTTAATTCACCAACTTAGACTATTGTGTTCTGATCCATCACATATAATTCAGATTAAAAAAAATAGAATTAAAGGCTGCATGTAATGCAATGTAGGTAAAAAGCCAAGGGGAGTGAATACTTTTGCAAGGCACTGTATATAAAACAGAATACTAGGCAAGAGGAAGAGCCGGCATGTGCCCGAGCAGAAGCAGAATTTATAATTAACAATTCAAATTCTAATCAGCAAAAATGGGAAAACCTTACTCATCGGTATAAAAACCACCTGATGGCTAATGCCAAACGTAAACTTTTTTTTTTTCAAAAACAGTAGAATTTTGAACAGGGAGAACAGCCAAGTAAATTATTACTTGTAATGAAACAGCAGACTCCCTCCTCAGTAATCTTAAAAATAAAAAGTAGTAGTGGCGAAGAGGTTTATATGGTAGTGGAAATAATAGAAAGATTTTAAGAATACTACGTTACAATGTATACATCAACCTTGATGTGTGCAGAGGAAGATATATTGATAAATATCTCAATGATTTGGAGTTTCCTGAACTTATGGAAGAGCAGATCTTAATGTTGGAAGAAGAGATTGCTGAGGAGGAAGTGAGAGAGGCCATCTCACAGATGGCAACCAGTAAATTGCCAGAATTGCCACGGTCCAGATAGTATACCCTTAGAGGTATATTTAACCACTTGCCGACCGCCTCACGCTGATGTACGTCGGCAGAATCGCGTACCCGTACGTGATCTTCCTTCCGCGGGCGGGGGGACCACCCCCCCCGGTGCCCAAGGCGGTCAGCTTGTGTCTGGGAGCGATGAGAGGCGAGGGGGAGACCATCCATTCGTAGCCCCCCCCCCACGATTGCTCCCAGCCAATGAGAATCATTCCTCTGCTGCTGTATGCTAAACAGCAGCAAAGGAAATGATGTCATCTCTCCTCTGCTCGGTATTTTCCATTCCGGCGCCGAGGAGAGAAGACTGCAATGTGAGTGCACAACACTACACATCACAGTAGAACATGCCAGGCACACTTTACACCCCCGATTCCCCCCCCGTCACACTGACACCAAGCAGTTTTTTTTTTTTTTTTTCTGATTACTGCATGGTGTCAGTTTGTGGCAGTTAGTGTTAGCCCCCTTTAGGTCTAGGGTACCCCCTAATAAAGTTTTAACCCCTTGATCACCCCCCGTCGCCAGTGTCACTAAGCGATCATTTTTCTGATCGCTGTATTAGTGTTGCTGGTGACGCTAGTTAGGGAGGTAAATATTTAGGTTCGCCGTCAGCGTTTTATAGCGACAGGGACCCCCATATACTATCTAATAAATGTTTTAACCCCTTATTGCTCCCTAGTTAACCCTTTCACCAGTGATCACTGTATAAGTGTTACGGGTGACGCTGGTTAGTTTATTTTTTTAGTGTCAGGGCACCCGCCGTTTATTACCTAATAAAGGTTTAGCCCCCTGATCGCCTGGCGGTGATATGCGTCGCCCCAGGCAGCGTCAGGTTAGCGCCAGTACCGCTAACACCCACGCACGCATGCAGCATACGCCTCCCTTAGTGGTGTAGTATCTGAACTGATCCGATCAGATCTATACTAGCGTCCCCAGCAGTTTAGGGTTCCCAAAAACGCAGTGTTAGCGGAATCAGCCCAGATACCTGCTAGCACCTGCGTTTTGCCCCTCCGCCCGGCCCAGCCCAGCCCACCCAAGTGCAGTATCGATCGATCACTGTCACTTACAAAACACTAAACGCATAACTGCAGCGTTCGCAGAGTCAGGCCTGATCCCTGCGATCGCTAACAGTTTTTTTGGTAGCATTTTGGTGAACTGGCAAGGACCAGCCCCAGGCAGCGTCAGGTTAGCGCCAGTAGCGCTAACACCCACGCACGCACTGTACACCTCCCTTAGTGGTATAGTATCTGTTTGAATCAATATCTGATCCGATCAGATCTATACTAGCGTCCCCAGCAGTTTAGGGTTCCCAAAAACGCAGTGTTAGCGGGATCAGCCCAGATACCTGCTAGCACCTGCGTTTTGCCCCTCTGCCCAGCCCAGCCCACCCAAGTGCAGTATCGATCGATCACTGTCACTTACAAAACACTAAACGCATAACTGCAGCATTTGTAGAGTCAGGCCTGATCCCTGCGATCGCTAACAGTTTTTTTGGTAGCTGGCAAGCACCAGCCCCAAGCAGCGTCAGGTTAGTGCCAGTACCGCTAACACCCATGCACACACCGTACACCTCCCTTAGTGGTATAGAATCTGAACGGATCAATATCTGATCCGATCAGATCTATACTAGCGTCCCCAGCAGTTTAGGGTTCCCAAAAATGCAGTGTTAGCGGGATCAGCCCAGATACCTGCTAGCACCTGCGTTTTGCCCCTCCGCCTGCCCAGCCCACCCAAGTGCAGTATCGATCGATCACTGTCGCTTACAAAACACTAAACATATAACTGCAGCGTTCGCAGAGTCAGGCCTGATCCCTGCGATCGCTAACAGTTTTTTTGGTAGCGTTTTGGTGAACTGGCAAGCACCAGCGGCCTAGTACACCCAGGTCGTAGTCAAACCAGCACTGCGGTAACACGTGGTGACGTGGCGAGTCCCATAAGTGCAGTCCAAGCTGGTGAGGTGGCAAGCACAAGTAGTGTCCTGCTGCCACCAAGAAGAAGACAAACAGGCCTGTCGTGCCCATAATGCCCTTCCTGCTGCATTCGCCAATCCTAATTGGGAACCCACCACTTCTGCAGCGCCCGTACTTCCCCCATTCACATCCCCAACCAAATGCAGTCGGCTGCATGAAAGGCGTTTTTATGTCCTCCCGAGTAACCCTACCCAACGAACCCCCCCCAAAAAAATGTCGCGTCTGCAGCAAGCGTGGATATAGGCGTGACACCCGCTATTATTGTCCCTCCTGTCCTGATAATCCTGGTGCATGTTTTGAACGCTACCGTGCACTAGTTGCGTAGTAGCGTAGGGTACAGCATTGCACAAACTAGAACACACTTTCACAGGGTCTCCCAAGATGCCATCGCATTTTGAGAGACCCGAACCTGGAACCGGTTACAGTTATAAAAGTTATAGTTACAAAAAAAAGTGTAAAAAAAAAAACACAAAAAAATATATAAAATAAAAAAAAATAGTTGTCGTTTCATTGTTCTCTCTCTCTCTATTCTCTCTCTGTTGTTCTGTTCTTTTTTACTGTATTCTGTTCTGCAATGTTTTATTGTTATTATGTTTTATCACGTTTGCTTTTCAGGTATGCAATTTTTTATACTTTACCGTTTACTGTGTTTTATTGTTAACCATTTTTTTGTCTTCAGGTACGCAATTCACGACTTTGAGTGGTTATACCAGAATGATGCCTGCAGGTTTAGGTATCATCTTGGTATCATTCTTTTCAGCCAGCGGTCGGCTTTCATGTAAAAGCAATCCTAGCGGCTAATTAGCCTCTAGACTTCTTTTACAAGCAGTGGGAGGGAATGACCCCCCCACGTCTTCCGTGTTTTTTTCTGGCTCTCCTGTTTCAACAGGGAACCTGAGAATGCAGCCGGTGATTCAGCCAGCTGACCATAGAGCTGATCAGAGACCAGAGTGGCTCCAAACATCTCTATGGCCTAAGAAACCGGAAGCTACGAGCATTTCATGACTTAGATTTCGCCGGATGTAAACCGCGCCATAGGGAAAGCATTTTATCACACCGATCTTGGTGTGGTCAGATGCTTTGAGGGCAGAGGGAGAGATTTAGGTTCTAATAGACCCCAATTTTTTAAAAAAAGAGTACCTGTCACTACCTATTGCTATCATAGGGGATATTTACATTCCCTGGGATAACAATAAAAATGATTAAAAAAAAAAAAAAATGAAAGGAACAGTTTAAAAATAAGATAAAAAAGCAAAAAAAATAATAAAGGAAAAAAAAAAAAAAAAAAAAAAAAGCACCCCTGTCCCCCCCTGCTCTCGCGCTAAGGCGAACGCAAGCGTCGGTCTGGCGTCAAATGTAAACGGCAATTGCACCATGCATGTGAGGTATCACCGCGAAGGTCAGATCGAGGGTAGTAATTTTAGCAGTAGACCTCCTCTGTAAATCTAAAGTGGTAACCTGTAAGGGCTTTTAAAGGCTTTTAAAAATGTATTTATTTTGTTGCCACTGCACGTTTGTGCGCAATTTTAAAGCATGTCATGTTTGGTATCCATGTACTCGGCCTAAGATCATCTTTTTTATTTCATCAAACATTTGGGCAATATAGTGTGTTTTAGTGCATTAAAATTTAAAAAAGTGTGTTTTTTCCCCAAAAAATGCGTTTGAAAAATCGCTGCGCAAATACTGTGTGAAAAAAAAAAATGAAACACCCATCATTTTAATCTGTAGGGCATTTGCTTTAAAAAATATATATATAATGTTTGGGGGTTAAAAGTAATTTTCTTGCAAAAAAAAATAATTTTTTCATGTAAACAAAAAGTGTCAGAAACGGCTTTGTCTTCAAGTGGTTAGAAGAGTGGGTAATGTGTGACATAAGCTTCTAAATGTTGTGCATAAAATGCCAGGACAGTTCAAAACCCCCCCAAATGACCCCATTTTGGAAAGTAGACATCCCAAGCTATTTGCTGAGAGGCATGTCGAGTCCATGGAATATTTTATATTGTGACACAAGTTGCGGGAAAAGACAAATTTATTTATTTTTTTTTTTTTGCACAAAGTTTTCACTAAGGCTCGGTTCACACAGGGGCAACACGACTCTGGCCGCGACTTTGCGAGGCGACCTGGACACGACCTGAGGGCGACACCACAGCGCGACTTGGGGCGACTTACAAGGCGACTTCAAGTCGCCTCCAGGACAGGCGACTTTCCAGTGGCCAATCAAACTACAATCCGCTCTGGGGGAGGGAGGGGTTTGCTTGAAAAAAACATCTTCTCTTCCTGTGAAGTCGCTTCAGTATAGATCACGATCCGACTTGTAGGCGACTTACATTGAAATCAATGGGTACAAGTCGCCTACAAGTCGCCTTGAAGTAGTACAGGGACCTTTTCTGAAGTCGGAGCGACTTCAGTAGCGTACATATAGACGGCTCTCATTCACTTACATGGACTTTCAGATGTCAAGCGACTTGGGGCGACTTGAGGTCTGACAAGTCGGATCCCAAGTCGCGGTAGTGTGAACCGGCACTAAATGATATATTGCTCCAACGTGCCATGGGAATATGTGAAATTACACCCCAAAATACATTCTGTTGCTTCTCCTGAGTACGGGGATACCACATGTGTGAGACTTTTTGGGAGCCTAGCTGCGCACGGGACCCCGAAAAACAAGCACCGCCTTTAGGCTTTCTAAGGGCGTAAATTTTTGATTTCACTCTTCACTGCCTATCACAGTTTCGGAGGCCATGGAATGCCCAGGTGGCACAAAACCCCCCAAATAACCCTATTTTGGAAAGTAGACACCCCAAGCTATTTGCTGAGAGACAGTGAGTATTTTGCAGACCTCACTTTTTGTCACAAAATTTTGAAAATTGAAAAAAGAAAAAAAAAAATTTTTTTTCTTGTCTTTCTTCATTTTCAAAAACAAATGAGAGTTGCAAAATACTCACCATGCCTCTCAGAAAATAGCTTGGGGTGTCTACTTTCCAAAATAGGGTCATTTGGGGGGGGGGGGGGTTGTGCCACCTGGGCATTCCGTGGCCTCTGAAACTGTGATAAGCAGTGAAGAGTGAAATCAAAAATTTACACCCTTAGAAATCCTGAAGGCGGTGATTGTTTTTTGGGGCCCCGTACGTGGCTAGGCTCCCAAAAAGTCCCACACATGGGGTATCCCCATACTCAGGAGAAGCAGATGAATGTATTTTGGGGTGCAATTCCACATATGCCCATGGCCTGTGTGAGCAATATATCATTTAGTGACAACTTTTTGTAATTTTTTTTTTTTTGTCATTATTCAATCACTTGGGACAAAAAAAATTAATATTCAATGGGCTCAACATGCCTCTTAGCATTTTCCTTGGGCTGTCTACTTTCCAAAATGGGGTCATTTGGGGGGGGGTTTGTACTGCCCTGCCATTTTAGCACCTCAAGAAATGACATAGGCATTCATAAACTAAAAGCTGTGTAAATTACGGAAAATGTACCCTAGTTTATTGACATTTTTTTTTACCAAAGACAATGTGGCTGAATACATTTTGGCCTAAATGTATGACTAAAATTGAGTTTATTGGATTTTTTTTATAACAAAAAGTAGAAAATGTCATTTTTTTTTCAAAATTTACGGTCTTTTTCCGTTTATAGCGCAAAAAATAAAAACCACAGAGGTGATCAAATAACATCAAAAGAAAGCTCTATTTGTGGTTAGAAAGGAATGCAAATTTCGTTTGGGTACAGCATTGCATGACCGCGCAATTAGCAGTTAAAGCAACGCAGTGCCAAATTGTAAAAAGTGCTCTGGTCAGGAAGGGGCGTAAATCCTTCCGGGGCTGAAGTGGTTAAGATGTATTGATATCATAGTACCAGTTTTATCCAGAGTCCTTTGTGTGTGGTGTATTACCAATCTCTATGTACGAGGCTACAGTAGTATTAATACCGAAACTGGATAAAGATGAGTGAGTGTACCTCTTATAGACCAATCTCGTTATTAAATATAGATTATAATATCCTAGCCAAAATTCTTGCAAAAAGGTTAAATATGGTTATTACCTCTATTATCCATAATGATCAAACAGGATTTATTCCAGGGAAATCGATATCAATTAATATAAGAACGCAAATAGTAAGTAGCACAGTTAAAAGAGCATATTCCAAATACATCTGCATTGGCATCCTTGGATATGGCTAGAGCATTTGATTCTATAGAGTGGCCGTTTCTAAAGCCGCGTACATACGGGTGGACTTTTTGACCGGACTGGTCCGACGGACTTTCAACGGCCTTTTGACGGACTTCCGACAGACTTTTTAACGAACGGACTTGCCTACGCACGATCACACCAAAGTCAGACGGATTTGTACGTGATGACGTACACTGGACTAAAATAAGGAAGTTGATAGCCAATAGCTACGCTAGCGTCGGTTTTTGTCCGTCGAACTAGCATACAGACGAGCGGGTTTCTGGGTCCGGCGGAGTTACGACGTAAAGATTTGAAGCACTCATATGTCTATTTCCCAAAGGCAACCTCTGGATATGACGCTGTGCACATGCACTCAACTTCTTTGGTCGACCATAGCGAGGCCTGTTCTGAGTGGAACCTGTCCTGTTAAACCACTGTGTGGCCACCGTGCTGCAGCTCAGTTTCAGGATCTTGGCAATCTTCTTATAGCCTAGGCCAGTGATGGCGAACCTTGGCACCCCAGATGTTTTGGAACTACATTTCCCATGATGCTCGTGCACTCTGAAGTATAGTGGAGCATCATGGGAAATGTAGTTCCAAAACATCTGGGGTGCCAAAGTTCGCCATCACTGGCCTAGGCCATCTTTATGTAGAGCAACAATTCTTTTTTTCAGATCCTCAGAGAGAGGTGCCATGTTGAACTTCCATTGACCAGTATGAGAGGGTGAGAGCAATAACACCAAATTTAATACACCTGCTCCCCATTCACACCTGAGACCTTGTATAGCTAACGAGTCACATGACACCAGGGAGGGAAAATGGCTAATTTGGCTCAATTTGGACATTTTCACTTAGGGGTTTACTCACTTTTGTTGCCAGTGGTTTAGACATTAATGGCTGTGTGTTGAGTTATTTTGAGGGTAGAGCAAATTTATACTGTTATACAAGCTGTACACTCACTACTTTACATTGTAGCAGTATCATTTCTTCTGTGTTGTCACATGAAAAGATAATAGAATACAATATTTACAAAAATGTGAGGGGTGTACCCACTTTTGTGAGATACTGTGTGTGTGTGTATGTATGTATATGTATATGTATATGTATATGTATATATATATATATATATATATATATATATATATATATATATATATATATATATATATATATATAGAGATAGTAATACTGTGTCTGGGAGTTGTAGACAGCCAGCAGGGTGTGTGCCTGATTGCATGTAATGAGGGGCTGGTGAGAGCAGTGGGGGAAGGAAGGTGGAGTGTGAGCAGCTTGCTGTGTGAAGACAGACTTGTGTCTGGAACGTGGCCTGCCCTGTGGGAGACTGCAGCCCGTGTAAGATGGATTCTTTGGCCAGGGACTGGGAAAGGCTGGCCTGCCTTGAGAGTCGCGAAGATTACGAGAGCCAGTGAGTCCAGGGGGCTGGAAAGAATCAACTCTGTTGAGAGCAAGCAGAGGAGCTGCTGACAAAAGAGCCAGGTGGCTCTGTACGTTTTTTCATTTATGAGTGCCGAATGAAGTTAAACCCCTGTGTGCCGGAAATGTAACACTCCCATTACATAGTTACATAGTAGGTGAGGTTGAAAAAAGACACAATATGTATGTATGTTGTGGTCGTTCAGGTGCTTATGTAATAGTTTTTTTTGAAACTATCGATGCTCTCCGCTGAGACCCCAGCCTGTGGAAGGGAATTCCACATCCTTGCCGCTCTTACGGTAAAGAACCCTCTACGTAGTTTAAGGTTAAACCTCTTTTTTTCTAATTATAATGAGTGGCCACTTGTCTTGTTAAACTCCCTTCCACAAAAAAAGTTTTATCCCTATTGTGGGGTCACCAGTACGGTATTTATTAATTGAAATCATATCCCCTCTCAAGCGTCTCTTCTCCAGAGAGAATAAGTTCAGTGCTTGCAACCTTTCTTCATATCTAATATCCTCCAGACCCTTTATTAGCTTTGTTGCCCTTCTTTATGTTCGCTCCATTTCAAGTACATCCTTCCTGAGGACTGGTGCCCAGAACTGGACAGCATACTCCAGGTGCGGCCGGACCAGAGTCTTGTAGAGCGGGAGAATAATTTTATCTGTGGAGTTGATCTCCTTTTTAATGCATGCCAATATTCTGCTTGCTTTGCTGGTAGCAGCTTGGCATTGCATGCCATTGCTGAGCCTATCATCTACTATGACCCCCAGGTCCTTTTCCAACCTAAATTCCCCCAGAGGTTCTCCCTCTAGTGTATAGATTACATTCATATTTTTCCCACCGAAATGCATTATTTTACATTTTCTACATTGAACCTCATTTGCCATATACTTGCCCACTCCATTAATTTGTTCAGATATTTTTGCAAGGTTTCCACATCCTGCAGAGTTATTGCCCTGCTTAGCTTAGTATCGTCCACAAATACAGAGATTTAACTCTTTACCCCATCCTCCAGGTCGTTCATGAACAAAATAAATAGGATTGGTCCCAGCACAGAACCCTGGGGGACCCCCTACCCACCCCTGACCATTCCGAATACTCCCCATTTATCACCACCCTCTGAACTGGCCCTTGTAGCCAGTTTTCAATCCATGTACTGAACCTATGGTCCATGCCAACAGAACTTATTTTGTACAGTAAACTTTTATGGGGAATTGCGTGAAATGCTTTTGCAAAATCCAGATACACCATTGGTTGTGCTCTCAACCAAACTGTCAAACCATCCAATGGTTGGTGTCGTAACTGATCACATGTGAAGCATCGTAGCAGTTGTAGATTAAACAGAGGCCAAGGTGGCAGCTTCCTTGGCTGAAAACAATCGGAGGATTTACTTCCACTTTAAAGACTCAGCCTTTTTCTGACATTTATTGCTAGAAATGTACTTGGAACCCCCAAACATTATATATATATATATATATAATATATATATATATATATATATATATATTTTTTTTTAGCAGAGACCCTAGAGAATAAAATGGCTGTCGTTGCAATATTTTATGTCACACTGTATTTGCGCAGCGGTCTTTCAAATGCAATTGTTTAGGAAAAATACACTTCAATAAATTAAAAAAAATAAACAGTAAAGTTAGCCCAATTGTTTTGTATAATGTGAAAGATGATGTTGCGCCGCAAGAATCGTGAGAGAATCGTGATCTTTATTCTAAGCAAAAAAAAATTGTGATTCTCATTTTATCCAGAATCATGCAGCTCTAGTGTGCGGTGTCCTTTCCGGCTGCAAAGCGCAGGGGAGATGGCAGGATCACCTGGTGCCTTTATTTCCAGTTTCGGGTTGGTGTAGCGACACTTTTGAATTTTGGAACAATCTTTCTTCCAGCCACGCGACTGACGTGCACTCTGTAATGGAGAATGTCATTTGGAACTAGGTTCCAAAGCTGGATGCGGCTTTCTCGCAGATTTTCAAGTTTACAGACTTGGCATTTGAAGATATGGGCACACTGAAAGAACCCATGGACAAGAGAATGGATTAACTCTATAAAAGAGCCTGGCAGTCGACTAAGAACCATCTGAAGCCAGCAATGGCAACATGTGTTGCTAGAAATCTGGATCTCTGAGTAACTCTGGATACTTTTGCAACGTTATCTGCAGCAGTGGCAAACATTGCAAATGCATCAGCAGAGTCTATTTGAATGTCGGCAAGATCCAAGGCTTTAACAATCTCTGCCAGAAGGGCACTGTGGCTGAAGACCTGGAATGCGGCATCAAAAAACAAGTTGTGTGGCATCCCTTTCACAGGAGATTTGTTGTTTTGGGTCAGAATTAGAATCCATCCTTGACTAACCTTTTTTTTTCGACCACAAAGAGGTCAGCAAGAAGATAAAGCGCAGGGGGAAAAAGGAAGCCATAGACCTTCCAAAAACCCAAAACTAGGGGTGGAGTGCTCTTCAATCCTCCTGCGACATCCAGAACGTTGCAGTGACTCCTTCCTCCCAGTCAGAGGAAGGCTCCAGGAGTTTCTTCCACAGTGCATGAGCTCTACACCAAATCCAGTATATTTGAGGCATGGTCTCCCGGGGTTATGTGATCTCATTTGTGGAAGAACCTACAAGAAGATTTTTGGTGACTTACACTCCGAGGGACCCAGTCAAAGCTCTCCATGAAGTCCCTAATTCAGGCACTGAGATCTCAGAGAGTTTATTGTTCTGGTACTCCCCAAAGGAGTTTTTTTTTTTAGGGTTTCTACTCTCCTGTTTTCTTAGTTCAGCAACCCTCAGGAAAGTTCCATCATTTTCAATCTCAAGCTTCTGAACTGCTCAGTACAGTACAGAAGATTTGGAATGGATTCTGTTTTTTAAGTCCAAAGGCCTTTTAAACCAGGGGTGTTACATGGCATCAATAGACTTACAGGATGCTTACCTCCAGGTACCCATTGCTGCCCGGTCTCAAAAATTTCTCAGGTTAGCATTGAATTTAGGGAAGCAGGTGCTATGCCTACAGTTCAGAGCCCCTCCGTTTGGCCTGTCATTTGCTTCAAGGGTGTTTACAAAGGTGATGGCCGAAGCTTTGGCCCCCCTGCGCCTAGAAGGGATCTCTGTGATTTCTTATCTAGATGACCTTCTGTTTTTTGCTCAGTCCGGAGAGACGCTTCAGCAAGACTTGGCCAGAGCTTGCACTTACTTAGCGTCCATAGGATGGATTATAAACCTTAAGAAATCGAATTCGATTCCCTGGCAGGAAGTGTTTTTTGGGTTACAGTATCAACTCGGTGGAACAGCAAATTTTCCTTGAGGAAAAGAAGATTAAGCTGTTGGAAATAGTGTTTTTGCTGCAGTCCGGTCAGTTCCTATCCATGAGGAAGGTCAGGTGGACCTCTCTGTGGCTCGATGGAATACACAGGTACCTCCTGTTTTCCCTGGACAGAACCGGGGTTAGATGCTCTGGCACAGGGTTGGAATTTTCACCTCTGTTACGCTTCTCACCCCCCCCCCCCCCCCATTTTCAGCTTATTCCTCAGGTCATAAGGAAGATCCAGAAAGTGGATATGACCTTAATCCTCATCACTCCCTTTTGGCCCAGAAGAGCCCTCACTTTCCGCTGAGAAAGGACATGCTGATGCAGGACCCTCTATTTCATCAGGAGGTAGTGTAGCTAAATCACACAGCCTGGCTTCTGAAGAGCAGCTTTTAAAGAAGGAGTTTTTGGATAGGCTGGTCACTACCCTTTTATCAAGCAGGAAAAGTGTTACCATACCAATTACTTCCAAGGTTTGGGAAATATTTAATTCCTGGTGCGCTACGTCAGGCCAGTCTTTAAACTCGTAACGTCAGTGCCTCTCGGCCTTTGAGAGGTTTATGATGCTGGGAGGGGCTTAAGAGCACGTGACTGCTGTGATTTAGCTGTCATGGCGGTCAAATGATCGGAAAATATTCGGTTAGGCACCGATAACTGTGTCAGGAGTATGCACCGCACGCGCGCTCTGCACAGCTGTATGGACTGCAATTTGTGCAAATATGCGGCCTCTCAGCGCCAAGAACCAGGCGCCAAGAGGCTGCTTATTTGCCGCATCTTTGCATGCGGCCGGCGCCAAGAGGTTAAAGGATATTTCTTCAGTCCTGGGATTCCTGCAAAATGGAGCAGATCAAGGTCTGATGGTCTGTACTTTTCATGGTTCAGTGTGCTGCACTCGGGGTGTTCCTTTCAGTAGGAAAGTCTTACACTCTGTTGTCTCACCCTAATGGGCTAAGTTTCGTTTTATCCTCCCGGGTGCTGTCCTGAAAGACGTTTTGGGGAAAATTCAAGTTAGACTTGCCGGTAACTTGTTTTCCAATCTTTCTTTCAGGACAGTAAAAATAGTTCACGTGTCATGGCGGATCATGGCTGGATGGCGAAACGCAGATTCCCTGTAAAGTCGAGCAAACATGACCAAACGTTAATCGCTGAGCGGCGGCAGGACGCCGGCCTCGCTGGGAGATGCAGGATTGGGGGGGCGGAGTTAGGCTGACTCTGTATTTTCCACCGGCTTGAGGAGATGATCGGGCTTATTTCCCGCCGAGTGCTGTTTCAGGACAGCAATAACACGCCCTTTTTTGCTGTCAGTTGTCATGTAATTTTTGCTTATACGTTTCAGCTGGGGCTGGAGGTTCTCTACAATCAACTGAGGGAAACAATTTCTGCTGAGAGAGAGCTGAAATTTGCTGCAATATTGTGAGAAGAAATATTCTTTTCCAAATGCTACAAGGATGACAAAACACATCCTTGAATGCCAGAAGTGCCCTAAAGACATTAAAAAATACTTTATGGAATTAAATGAGGACCATGATGAATGTGCAAATAGTTTTCTCAAGTTGTTCTAATTCCAAAAACACTTTCTGCTGCTTCTGGAACATCTCAAAGTGGGAGATTTACTAAAATTGGTGCACTCAGTATCTGGTGCAGCTGTGCCTAGTAAACAGCTTCTAACTTTAGCTTGTTCAATTTTATGCTTTGACAATAAAATGGCAGTTTTTTAGTAAATCTCCCCCAAAGTGTTTCTTCACCAGGAGCATCTTCAAGTAAGGAACTGTTGCAAACCACTGCCTCACAAAAATACACAATTCCTTAATTTATAGATAAAATGACACCTGAAAATCAGGAGAAAATTAATCAAGCTCTTGCAAAAGCAATATACTGTATGCTTCTGGATCAGCATTGTCAATAACTGAAAATGCATGTTGGCAAGAAGCTTTTAAATTGCGTATTACGAGGGAAAGGGGGTGGTTATCTGTTCTCATGTATAGTTGTAAATGTTCTTAACATATACAGTCCTTTTTATTCCAGAAAATAAAATTTTATTTTTTTTACTGAAATAGGTTGTACTTTTATTGTAAGCATAATACCTTTATGTACACTGCATTTCACGTTCCAAGTTCCCATTTCACGTTCTACACTAAATTTATTATTTTTTTTAAATTTTTCCTAAAAATTCCATTTTTTTTCTGGAAAAAGGGAAAAAAAACACTTTTTTTTTTTCTCTCATGGCTTAAAAATTTTTGGATATTTTTTCTCTCTGTACATTCCCCCTGGGCACGTCCCCTGTAACCCTTGCCCACTCGGTGAATCCTCGGTTTTTTCCAGTGTGCTAAGGTGATGGACCTCTTCTCCTTCACAGAGAAATCACTGTAAGTTTAACTAGATTAATATTTTATTTTCCTTTTTATTATTTTATCTATTTTAATAAACTCCTCACTGTCTTCTAATTCCACAAATGGAAGCCAACAGGCATCCTTCCTGACGAAAGCGGTATTTTTTGCATCTGTGTCTCAAACAAATAAGTGCTTTTAATATGGTCATCTTTGCACAGAACGTAAAATGCCACGAAGAGGAGATTGACGTAATATTGGAGGAATATGTGGAAGATTCTTCTTCTTCCGATTGCCGCATTAATAAAGATGAAGCTTCACACAACATGCTTTCTAATGTGGAAAAGCTCACTGCTGCTATCTGCAAGAGTCTTGGTATTGTGCAGCTTGATTCTTCTCTGTCTCGCCATGCCCATTTGGGTACAAAGAGACCTGTAAAACTCTCAAAAACGTTTCCGGTTCATGAACATATAGAATGTGCAATCTATGATGATTGGATCACTCCAGAAAGACGTTTCCTTCTCATTGAGGGAAACAGAAATTCTTAGAATATTTATACTGTGGAAAGCAGGTGGGGTGGGCACCAATGGTTAACGAGCACAAGAAAAAAAACAATAGGTGAAGAGAAGGCTGGAGAGCAGATTTTTTAAAAATTGGTCACCCAATCGAAAGCCTGGAACATTTGAAACATCCAGTGGACCTTTACCGACAGCAGGACGGGAGAGGAGTGCTTCAGGAGAGGGTCACATAGATCACCTGTGACCTGGATGCTCTTAGTTCTGAGAAGGGCAAAACGAGGTGCTAGGACCTTTGTGAATATTGTGGGGAGCAGAGAATAGGCCAAAGGACCGTGCGACAAACTGAAAGAGATTAAGAGATTATCTGCTATTGAAAAAGTGGAAAAAGCGCCAAGGAGATGAATAACTAGGAATATGCATTTAAGCATCTTAGATATCAAATGATCCCTTGTCTCAGACCTTGCGTATTCCAATGCAAAACTTTGGAATTTGCAAGTACTTCTTTAGGGATTTAGGTCCAGAATAGGTTGGTACCGTGAACAGATTTGAACAAAAATCCTATGAACCTGCCTTGTGGGGGCTATTGCCACAGCTACTCCCTGGGACAAAGGATTGTTGATGGATCCTGGGGGGAGGGGGCTGAGGTTGAGATCTCACGTTATAGAAGAATAGCCTTCCCTCCTGTGAGATCTATTATGAACTTGTCAAGTGCCTCCCCGAACAGATATCTTTCTTGGCACATGTGAGGCATCTTTTTACAGGTGTAACAAACAAAAACCCGGTATAGAGCACCAGGAAAGAGTTACTTGTGGCAGCAGAAATCGATTATATTAGAGTATTAAAAATTCAAATTTATTATATTAAATCAGATTTGGCACAATCAGGGGCCAATGTCAGAAAAGAAGACAGCTTCACAGAAATTGGCCTATAGAAAGTCACTATTATGAATTAATCCTCACGCAGACACAAGACACTACATATAACAATTAAAAAGAAGCGTCCGACCGCTGTGTAGCAATGCACAGGTAAGGTGTCAGATGAAAAAAAATCATAAATTTTATCTTTAAGAAAAGGCAACAATGGCTATATAAATGACAACCTGTGTGTGGCTCCAAGGAAGGGTAGGATGGGAAACGCGGAATGCAAAGAGGAAGGCTAACTGATATAAATGTAATTATCAAAGAGCGTGGAACGCTCTGGGGTGCGTGGTAGAGGGGGACACTGATCTGGATCATTCCATCAGAAAAAAAGGCCTTAGTATGTATGGAAGGGTTTGCTCATAAAAAGTCCCGGTACCAATGTCAGCAATATTTAAGATGATAGAGGAATTACATACTCCTGGTACTTGTGAACCTGAGTTTGGTATTAGATTTTAGTCCGTTCTGGGTAGTACGGTATGGATTCTGTAACCAAACCCTTGTAGGTTACGGGATAGGGGACTTCATTTAGGCAAGTAGTGTAACTTTAAGTGTCCTGTTATGGGCTTGATGCAATCGCCCTACAATGGAGGTACTTTACTGTCCTGTGCGATAGATATAAAGGTTGCCTCCGTCCTCCTTGATCCCCTCCGTGGGTTATTTTTGAGCGTGTCTTTTACACAAGTACTGATGCGTGTCTGACTGTTGGTTATCCAGTGCAATCGGCTACTTGCCGTGCACGATCAGGTGTCTTCCCACTGCTGTTAGCGTCCTCAACTATGGGAGCTTTACGAGAGCGGCGTCACATGACGGAACGGTTGTGACGTCAATGCGTTTCGCTATTGAGAATAACGCAGCTTCATCTGGTCGATGATTGGACGGCAGTCCTCCCTCCCTTATATCATCATTATTTTGTGGGGATGCCGCCCATCGATGTGTATTAACTACTTAAGCCCTGGACCTTTTGGCTGCCTAAAGACCAGAGGACTTTTTACAATTTGGCACTGTGCTGCTTTAACTGGTAATTGCGCGGTCATGCAATGTTGTACCCAAACAAAATTTGCGTCCTTTTTTCCCCACAAATAGAGCTTTCTTTTGATTGTATTTGATTGCCTCTGCGATTTATTTTTTTTATTTTTTGTGATATAAACGGAAAAAGACTGAAAATTTGAAAAAAATTATATTTTCTACTTTTTGTCATAAGAAACATCCAATAAACTCAATTTTAGTCATACATTTAGGCCAAAATGTATTTAGCCACATGTCTTTTGTAAACAAAATTCCAATAAGCGTATATTTATTGGTTTGCGCAAAAGTTATAGCGTCTACAAACTAGGGTACGTTTTCTGGAATTTACACAGCTTTTAGTTTGACTGCCTATCTCATTTCTTGAGGTGCTAAAATGGCAGGGCAGTACCCCATTTTGGAAAGTAGACACCCCTAGGAAATTGCTGAAGAGGCATGTTGAGCATATTTAATTTTTTTGTCCCAATTGATTGAAAAATGACAAAATAAAATTTTTACAAAAAGTTGTCACTAAGTGATATATTGCTCACACATGCCATGGTTATATGTGGAATTGCACCCCAAAATACATTTAGCTACTTCTCCTGAGTACGGGGATACCACAAATGTGGGACTTTTTGGGAGCCTAGCCGCGTACGGGGCCCCGAAAACCAAGCACCGCCTTCAGGATTTCTAAGGGCGTACATTTTTGATTTTACTCCTCACTACTTATCACAGTTTTGAAGGCCATAAAATGCCAAGATGGCACAAAACCCCCCCAAATGACCCCAAGCTATTTTCTGAGAGGCATGGTGAGTATTTTGCAGCTCTCATTTGTTTTTGAAAATGAAGAAAGAAAAGAAAAACATTTTTTTTTTCTTTTTTCAATTTTCAAAACTTTGTGACAAAAAGTGAGATCTGCAAAATATTCACCATACCTCTCAGCAAATAGCTAGGGATGTCTACTTTCCAAAACGGGGTCATTTGGGGGGTTTTGTGCCATCTGGCCATTCCATGGCCTCCGAAACTGTGATAGGCAGTGAGGAGTGAAATCAAAAATTTACACCCTTAGAAAGCCTGAAGGCGGTGCTTGGTTTTCGGGGTCCCGTACGTGGCTAGGCTCCCAAAAAGTCTCACACATGTGGTATCCCTGTACTCAGGAAAAGCAACAGAATGTATTTTGGGGTGTAATTCCCCATATGCCCATGGAATGTTTGAGCAATATATCATTTAGTAAAAATGTGTCTTTTTCCCGCAACTTGTGTCAAAATATAAAATGTTCCATGGACTCGACATGCCTCTCAGTAAATAGCTTGGGGTGTCTACTTTCCAAAAACGGGGTCATTTGGTGGGGTTTTGAAGTATCCTGGCATTTTATGCACAACATTTAGAAGCTTATGTCACAAATCACCCACTCTTCTAACCACTTGAAGACAAAGCCCTTTCTGACACTTTTTGTTTACATTAAAAATTTATTTTTTTTGCAAGAAAATTACTTTGAACCCCCAAACATATATTTTTTTTTAAAGCAAAGGCCCTACAGATTAAAATGGTGGGTGTTTCATTTTTTGTTTCACACAGTATTTGCGCAGCGATTTTTCAAACGCTTTTTTTTGGGAAAAAACACACTTTTGTAAATTTTAATGCACTAAAAGACACTATATTGCCCAAATGTTGGATGAAATAAAAAAAGATGATCTTATGCCGAGTACATGGATACCAAGCACGACATGCTTTAAAATTGCGCAGGAATGTGCAGTGGCAACAAACTACATACATTTTTAAAAGGCTTTACAGGTTACCACTTTAGATTTACAGAGGAGGTCTACTGCTAATATTACTGCCCTTGTTCTGACCTTCGCGGTGATACCTCACATGCATGGTGCAATTGCTGTTTACATTTGACGCCAGACCGACGCATGCGTTCGTCTTTGCGCGAGAGCAGGGGGTGGGACAGAGGTGCTTTTTTTTTTATTATTATTTTTTTGCTTTTTTTATCTCATTTTTAAACTGTTCCTTTCATTTTTTTATTTTTATTGTTATCTCAGGGAATGTAAATATCCCCAATGATAGCAATAGGTAGTGACAGGTACTCTTTTTTTGAAAAAATTGGGGTCTATTAGATCTCTCCTCTGCTCTCAAAGCATCTGACCACACCAAGAAATCACCTCCTACAGCGCTGGAGTCACCGCTTTATGTATCGTGGAAGCAAACGATGTTGCTGTCAAGATTAATAAATCTGCGCTGCAGCTGAATGGCGTACCTGAAAACAAAAAAATGGTTAACAATAAAACAGTAGTGAATCAAAAAACAATCTGCGCTATCCCCACAATTCGGTGAAAATATGTGACAAAATTTTTTTTTTTATGTGTATATTAGTGAAAAGTGCTGCAACCAAAAAAAACTTGAATATCTAGTTCTAGTAAGTGTAACATATAACTTCCGGTGCGCGCTAATATCAAAGATAAATAAATCAATACATAAATAAATGTGAATGTATATTCAAATACTGCACACCCTGATGATTAAATAAAGTCCTGGAAAGTCAATTAATCCTGAAAACACAATCAGTCAGTGCAAATGTCTGTGTGTGAAGTCCTTCTTGCGATGCATAACAAACTTCTCCTTGATCAAGGCAAAAACGACAGAAAGAAGGGGAGGGGGGGAGGGCCGCTTACCAGATACGATGGACCCCTATTATGGGGGTCATATGAGCCCTCAGATGCTGGATCAGGCAAGCAGGAACAGATGGTGGATTACGGTCCGTCCCAGGTCCCCCACAGGCAGTGGGAGCACAATGGAAAAGGCAGTGTAGATACGCTGGACCCCTATTACGGAGGTCATACGAGCCCACAGATGCCGGATCAGGCAAGCAGGAGCAGCTGGTGGGTTACGATCCGTCCCAGGTCCCTCACAGGCAATGGGAGCACAATGAAAAAGGCAGTGCTTCCATGGCATCATCCATATGTGGGGGAGATCAAACAGAAATGAAATCCTCCATAGTGTAGTACTTCAAATACTTTATTAAAAGATAAATTGCGTTGCTGACATCACAGGTTGAGCAGAAAGTTAAGCAAACAAGCAGCACGGCCGCGGTGAAGCCGGCCAGCTGATAGTGTAGTGAGGTCAGGTCTCGTGACTTGCCTGATCCGGCATCTGTGGGCTCGTATGACCTCTGTAATAGTGGTCCAGCGTATCTACAATGCCTTTTCCATTGTGCTCCCACTGCCTGTGGGGGACCTGGGACGGACCGTAATCCACCAGCTGTTCCTGCTTGCCTGATCCGGCATCTGAGGGCTCGTATGACCCCCGTAATAGGGGTCCATCGTATCTGGTAAGCGGCCCTCCCCCCCTCCCCTCTTATGTCATTTTTGCCTTGATCAAGGAGAAGTTTGTTATGCATCGCAAGAAGGACTTCACACACAGACGTTTGCGCTGACTGATTGTGTTTTCAGGATTAATTGACTTTCCAGGACTTTATTTAATCATCAGGGTGTGCAGTATTTGAATATACATTCACATTTATTTATGTATTGATTTATTTATCTTTGATATTAGTAGCGCACGGGAAGTTATATGTTACAATAAAACACAGTAAACAGTAAAGTATAAAAAAATTACATACCTGAAAAGCAAACATGATAAAACATAGTAACAATAAAACTATGCAGAATAGAATACAGTAAAAAAAGAGCAGAACAATAGAGAGAGAGAGAACAATAAAACAACAACTATTTTTGTTTTTTTTAAATTATATATTTTTACACTTTTTTTTTTTTTTTTTGGAACTGTTGTAACTGTAATGGTTCCAGGTTCTGGTCTCTCAAAATGCGATGGCATCTTGGGAGACCCTGTGAAAGTGTGTCCTAGTCTGTGTAGTGCTGTACTTTACGCTAATACTGAACTAGTGTATGGTAGCGTTCAAAACATTCACCAATGCAAGGACCAGGATTGTCAGGACAGGAGGGACAATAATAGCGGGTGTCACGCCTATATCTGCGTTTGCTGCAGATACAACATCTTCCTTGGGGGGCTCGTTGGGTAGGGGTACTCGGGAGGACATAAGGAAAATGCCTCTCATGCAGCCGGCTTACTGCATTTGGATTGGGAAGGTGAGGTGGAGCACCGTCTGGAAACAGAAGGGCTCTGACGATCTCTTCCTGGAATTTAAGGAAGGATCCAGTCCGTCCTGAAGCTCTGTATAGCACATGAGCATTCAGCAAAGCCAGTTGAAATAAACAGGCACTTTCTTGTACCAGCGTCTGGCCTTATGGGCAACTAGGTACGGCGCCAACAACTGGTCGTTGAGGTCCACCTCTCCCATATTTTGGTTATATTCATGGACACAGAGGGGTTTCTCCACAACACTAGTTACCTTTATGAATTTGGACTGTCGTGTCTGCATGAAGGGAGGTAAGAACGAAAACATTCTTATTATCCCTCCACTTCACAGTGAGCAAATTATTACACTTGAAGAAGGCTCTCTCCCCTAGCCTAAGAGGGGAATCTACAAGCCGCTGGGGAAAGCCCCGGCGATTAGGTCGCACAGTGCCACATGCTCCAATCTGTTGATCAAACAAGTGACTAAAAAGTGGCACGCTCCTGTAATAATTGTCCCCATACAAATGGTACCCCTTTCCGAATAAGGGTGACACCAAGTCCCACACAATCTTGCCAGCGCTCCCTATGTAATTTGGGCAGTTCTCCGGCTCTACGTGGCTATCTTTTCCCTTGTAAACCATAAAACTACATGTATAGCCTGTGGCCCTGTCACAGAGCTTATACATCTGGACCCCATATCTGGCACGCTTGCTGGGAAGATACTGTTTGAAAGACAAGTGGCCAGAAAACTTAATCAGGGACTCATCAACGCAGAAAACTTGATGGGGAGTAAACAAGTCTGCAAAACGTTGGTTGAAGTGGTTTACGAGGGGCCGAAATTTGTAGAGCCGAACGTATCCAGGGTCTCCACGAGAACGATCGTGCTCGTCTCGTGCCCTGGCCATGAAGGCAGAGAACACAGGCATATGATAAATTGGGTCAGTGGACCAATATGACCGGAACGTACACATTTTAACTATGCCCAGGAAAAAGTTGTTGAGTACGACAAATTCCAGCAACTCTATCAGAAACTCATTCTGTGGACCAAATTGTGGGTAGTGGGAGTCCAAGAAGGTCTCGACTGCCTGAATCCCACAAGAGTGGGGGATCGAGGTGTAGTGATTCCACATCAATGCCTACCAGCCACACCTCGTTCCCCGCCCGTAGGTCAGTAATTTTGGCTAACACATGGCGGGTATCCTGCATGAATGACTTCAAGTTTTTAACCATATCCTTGAGGAGGGAATCCAAGTAGCCACCAATCCTATCGGTCTACCAGTTGGATGTAATAGGTTTTTTATGCACCTTGGGTATGATATAGAAGGTGGGTACATTGTATTCCCTCACTTGAAGGTGCTCATATTCACGTGTAGTCCGGAGGACCTGCCCCTTTAGCTTCCTTTTAGTTTCTGATTTAATTGTTGAACAACCTCAGGAAAGGGGTTGTAATCCAATCTTCTATATGTCAAATGATCATTTCGGAGGCGTTTGGCTTCTTTTTCATAGGAGTTCTCATTCATTAGAACAACATTACCTCCCTTATCACTTCGCTTAATGATGAGGTTGTTCGTTTCTCTGAGTTCTTTAAGTGCTCGTCTTTTCGCATGTGTTAGATTGTCTGTACCCATTTGTGTCTGGTCAACCCCATTTAGGTCCGCTTGGACCATTTCCAAAAAAAGGTTTAACCACGTATTCTTGGACAGGGGGGGCATTTTCTTGGATCAAATCCTTAAGTTTGCCAATCTCTTACTAGGATTTGAGGTCTCGGGGATATCCTCATTCTCCTTTAGGAGCGAATTCAAAATTTCCAAAGCTTTTTGATCCTCCACGTCTAGGTGGGGTTCATCAATATTCATAGTATCTTTCCTCTCGTATAGACATCTTAGAAAGACTTTCCGAAGGAGGAAAGGAATGTCATTATAGACAGTAAATTCATCCATATTGCTGACTGGTGAGAATGACATGGCTTTTTGTAAGAGACTAATATGTTCTGGGGAAAGAGAAAATCGGACAGATTGACAGTCTTCATGTCTTTTCTGTCCTCATTTTCAAGAGGAGCATTGTTTTTTATCTAGCGTCTTTTCTGACTCCTTGTGTACGATCGCTCATTGCTTGTTTTTGTTTGTTTCTCTTTGTTTTGTATTTTTGAGTTTGCAGGTGGCATCGAGTGTCCAAGTATTTATACATAAGATTTTGAGCATGTGAGTAGATATTAGGGCCATTCTGGAATTTAGTCTCATGACATCAGCATCCACACAAAAGAGTCAGAGCAGAAGGAAATTTGCTATATTTGGTCTGTTAAAACAGGGTCATGGTGGTTGTTCCTTGCCCTAGTCCAGTTAGCTGCAGTTAACATACTGAAATTGCAGCAAGAACTGATTTAACAACTGGGCCTGTAAGAGTAAAGAGAGCCTTTAAATGCATCTCAAAGTTTCTATCTACAGACTCTTTGAAAAAAGGCATCTTCAGTAGGTACAGGGAGATGTTTGTTTAGGACCAAGATGGCAAGATCCGCAATAAGAGTAAACCACTGTTTAGTAAACTCTTTTTATATTGGTTAGTATTTGGCAACGATTTTGGGAGGAGTGAAAATAGGATTTTTGTTCTTGCCGTAAAATCCCTTGCATGGAGGAGGCAAACCGGTACCCCCCTCTCTCTGTTTATGATCATGTTTTTAGTACTACTTTGCTACAATACTGAGGCATGCTGGTTGTGGGCAGGGTTATCTTGTGCTGGCCAACAGCATTTTTGTTGCCGTTGTCCATTTTTCTTGTAGCTGCCAGTGTAGCCCGACTAGAATTCCTGTGACTGAACATAATATATCAATGGAGGTACATGGAGTACAAATATCCAATTTTTCTTGTACTTTTTCACAACGCAGTGTTTTTACATAAGTTCTTGCACCTCAAAATATAATTAACAAAGACTGCTTATATCACATTAGTGCAACTTTTATGCAGCATGGTGGAGTAGTAAACCTCAAAGTAAACATATTAATTTTACTTTGAACAATTTTCTTTCAGTGCTACAATACAACTCATGTAGGAAAAAAAAGGTTTGTGTAAATGGTTACCTTGAGGTGTTTGTAGCCTTATTCGTGTGCGCGGAGCAAAAAAATTGTAGGCCAAACATTCGGATTCGATTTTTTTTTTTTTTTTTTCCCCTATAAAAATGACAAACATGTTATACTCACCTGCTCTGTTACAGTGGATTTGCACAGAGCAGCCTGGATCCTCTTCTCAGGTCCTTCTTTCATGATCCTGACTCCTCCCATTTGTTCAGTGCCCCCACAGCTTGCTATGAGGGCACCCGAGCTGAGTCACAGCTCCCTGTGTCGATTCAGACACGGAGCTACGAACCGGCTCTGCCCCCCTTTTTCCCCTGATTGACTAGATGACTTTGACGGCCAATCAGGAGGGAGAATCTTGGATGGCTGAGATGCTGGTGGACATCGCTGGATAGAGAAGGACCTTGGGTAAGTGTGAGGTGGGCTGCTGCACACAGAAGGCTTTTTATCTTCATGTATAGAATGCATTAAAATAAACAAAACCTTTGTCCTTTACAACCCCTTTAAGTTAGGTTGTCAAGGGCAAAAATTAGCACAACTGCAACACTTGTGATCACCAAAAATATTAAACTCTTGTAAACACGTGTCATCCAGATCATACAACATCATTGTTGCAAGCTGGGTATTTATCGTAGGAGTAAATACTTTTTATTTATTCAAGGACATTATTGACTTTTTCTTTTTTTTTTTTGGGTGCTTTTTTACTTTTTTTTTCTCCTTATATATTTTCTTTCTTTCTTGGGAGGTCTGTATCTGGTCAGTGGAAACTAGATCCAGGGCCCCCATGCAGCTGTGTAGCAGTAGAATAATAGAGATCTGGTGCTGGCTACATCAGTAGATCACATTAGAATCTATTGTTGTACTGGGAGATCAGGCCGAGCTTGCAGTAGCTTTGTACTAACAGGAAGTGCTGTGTCTTCACCTCATGGCGTAACTACACTTTCATTGTAAAGTACTGATGTGACATTCTACATAAAAAAAACTGCAGAAGCATTGTGTTAACATTGTCTTTTTCAGATCGTAAAACCAGGAGTTGATTGTTTAAGCTTCTGGGCTCATAGCTGGATCTTTGCTGTCACTGTCAGCCGACTGTTTCCGTGCTAGGTGCCTCAAGGACCAACGAGACGTAGAGTATGGGTACTATTTTAAATGAATGCTGGGACAAGCTGGGACAAGTAGCAGCTGTTTCTGTGTTCATACAGAAGGCAGTCCTTGCATATCCCTAATCGAACTTCCATTCAATCTCTAAAGATAGTGCTAGTCTGTTATCTTCTGTACATCAAGAGAGGCAATGGATGTCCCAGGATTAGAGGTGTTCCGTTTTTGAGTTCATAAAGTGATGACCTATATTATGTCTGTAGGTCTAAGATAAACCCTGTCTGATTGGGATCAGTGTGTGTGTGCGCGCGCGCCATTTGGTTCAGCCTAGTAATATTTCCAAATCTTGGTTTAATAAAAGTGTTGGCTTAGTAAGAAGAACATTGAGTATGGGGTTTTATGTATAAAGGGACTATGGTATGCTATTTGGGCCTGAAGTTTCAACATTGGAAAAGCATTTAGTTGTGTTCTCCCGGTGGGGATGGTGGAGCTGAAAGAAAACAGTGATTATTGTGGCTATAGCTGCTTGCACTAATTGCTTGAAAAATCGTACATGCTGGTTGTACCTCAGATGATCGATGGTACAGTCAGCCTGCCCATAGATGGTTTGAATCTCGACTGGTCCCTGCTGAAGTAGCCGAGTTTCTAGTAGTCTATGGGCTGGCCTTAGAGAGGAATGCCCATAGCAATCCCAGTGTTAGTGACAAGATTTGATTTTGCATGAACATTGGCACAAGTATGAAGAAACTGTATATACATTAGCATAGAAGGCCACAAAGACTTTCAGCACTCCTGCCAGGTTTGATACCGTATCTCCTATTTGAATGCCTAGTCAAGAAACAGTGCAATGGCATAGTTTTTCTGAGCCAAAATTGCCAGCAATCTGCCATTCTTCTCACCCTGCTCAAAAATACTGTAGCTATTTTTTAACAACTTTAATACTGGGCATTCACTCCCTTCCTGAGACAGATAAAGCTTTCTTTTGGTATTATTTAATCACCACTGCTTATTTTAATCTTTTGCTAAAAGAACAAAAAAAGACTGAAAATTTTGGAAAAATATTTTCTTAGTTTCTGTTAGAAAATTTGGTAAATAAGTAATTTTTCGCCTTCACTGATGTGCACTGATAGGCTGCACTGCTGGGCACTGTTGGGGCTGCACTGATGATCGGTGCCCTGATTATCTGTGCAGATCTCCCCTGTGAAGAAATGGCGCTGATCGACAATCCTCTTCTCACACGCTGTCAGTGTACGGAGAGGAAAGCCGATAACTGGAATTTACTTGTTTACATGTGATTAGCTGTGATTGGACGCAGCTGATCACAAGGGTAAAGTACCTCGTCCCTCATGTGTCCCAGGGACACAGCACATTGCTGATTGCCGCTCGGAGTGGGACAACGTCATATGACGACATCCCAAAACGAGAGCCACCCTGCCGCCGTCATTTGTCAATATGGCGGGGGGGAGGTGGTTAAGAAATTAAAATTTTATGACCTCCACAAAATGTAGCTAAAATGTGTTAGCTCACTGCTAGAAGACTGTTATACTGTATACATTATATTGTCAAAAGTATTGGGATACCTGCCTTTACACGCGCATGATCTTTAAAGGCATCCCAATCTTAGTCCATATGGTTCAATACTGAGTTGGCCCACCTTTGCAGCTATAACAGCTTCAACTCTTCTGTGAAGTCCACAAGGTATGGGAATGTTTAACCATTCTTACAATTCTAAATTCATCACAAAGATGTTCTAATCGGGTTAAGGTCAGGTCTCTGTGCATTATGGCATTATGGTGTGGGGTTGTTTTTCAGGGGTTGGGTTGGGCCCTTAGTTCCAGTGAAGGGAACCATAGTTGGTCAGCATACCAAGACATTTTGGACAATTTCATGCTCCCAACTTTGTAGGAACGGTTTGTGGATGGCCCCCTTCTCCCCCCCCCCTTTTCCAACATGACTGCACACCAGTGTACAAAGCAAGGTCCATAAAGACATGGATGAGTGAATTTGGAGTGGAGGAACTTGACTGGCCCGTACAGAGTCCTGACCTCAACCCAATTAGAACACCTTTGGGATGAATTGGAGCAGAGACTGCGAGCCAGGCCATCTTGTCCACATCAGTGCCTGATGTCACAAATGTGCTTCTGGAAGAATGGTCAAACATTCCCACAGACACACTCCTAAACCTTGTGGACAGCCTTTCCAGAAGATTTGAAGCTGCTATAGCTGCAAAGGGTGGGCCAACTCAATACTGAACCCTATGAACTAAGATTGTAATGCCATTAAAGTTTCATGTGCGTGTAAAGGCAGGCATCCCAATAACATTTACATCACTTGGAGTTTGTGCTTGTCTGTTACTATGCGTTTTGTAAGACAAGGAGATGTAAAGACAAAATATGTGGTTAAGAACGGATAGTCAAACTTAGATCACATCAGCTTGGTTGTTGGTCATGTTAGCAGCAGCACTGAAGCACTTGGATGCTTTTCTTTGTATAATTGTATAGTATGCTTGCAGAATATGTTCTGTTTAGTTCTTGATGTTGTCCTGATGTGACTGCACACAATTTTAGTTTAGATTTTTATATACAGTTATTTCCATGGAGTGAAATCTGATATTACACACCATCACTGCTATCTGTGCCTTCTAAAAGAATGTTTTGTGGTTAAAGGATAACGTACAAATACATTAACAAAAATTTTTTTTTTCAATCCTAACCTGTGGTAAGTTTGGATTCAAAGCACAATACCCTTTATTGGGTAGCTTAAATTGATATTAAAGGAGAAGTATAGCCAAAGCTCTTTTGGCTATACTTCTCCTGGGGATCACATGAGTGCAGTTCATTCTGCACAAATGTGACCTGTTTTCAGTCGTCGGCAAGCCAAAGTCTACTGTCGGCTGACATCACTTAGCCAAGCCAGGTTTGGGAAAGGTCCTAACTTTACAGTCTGGATCCACACATATGCCTGGACCGGCAGCTGGCTCAGGCTCTCAGCGAGCCGCTAAGAGCCTTAGCCAGTCTCTCCCGCCCCTTCCACAACCCTCTGAGCACTGGAGGGGCAGGGCGGAGAGACTGTGACTGACATTCACAGACTCTATTCACTGAAGGCTGAGAACCAAGCAATCAGTGGTCTTTACTTGGATTTCAGTCTTAGAGCTGGCGGGGGACAGATGCAGCATTGAATCAATGCTGCATCCATCTAGGGGAGTATAAATGGTTATTTTTTCACAAGCCATACTTCTCTTTTAAAGTTAATTTAAAATTCATATTGAAGCAATTTTTTATTAAATGAGATGCTAGTAACAGAACTTACATGCACTTTTTATTTAATTTAAATGCTTCTCCTTCTAACTTCCTTCTCAAACTATCCCTGGCCACACTGCCAGCCCCTCATTCTGTTGATGACCACTGGGATCTATTGAGTCCTGTAGGAGTCTTTTCTTTGTGCTCGCTGCCATTTGCCACTACAATGTTACATGCAGCTGTTCACAGTGCTGCATACAAAGCATTGCAAGAGGGACACACTGCCATGTTTCTCCTCCACAGCGGTAACTAACAACTCAAGAACCCCTGTCAGTCACTGCTGTAAAGGAGGAGAGCCGTGATTTTGGCTCTGTGTCCCTCTTGTGGTGCTTGTGTGTGTTAGTGTGGTGCTGTGAACAGCTGCGTGTAAATTTGTATTGCATCATGTACCCAGGTGTACCTATCTGTTCACCCTTGGAAAAGCCATTTTCGTCTGCATTTGGGAACACACCTGCACGTCTGTCAATTTTATATGTTACTGAGAGCCTTGCTTCACAATAATTTGAAAATTTGATTTTGCAGGAAAAAAAAATGGTTTAATTGGCGGTGGTGCTGTCATTATCACAGTTTATTTACACTATATTAAAAGTGGAATTCAACCCTAACACTAACTTTCTTTAAAATATTTCCTTCCCCTCCTCCTACCTATCTTGCTTAACCTACATAAAAAAGATCTGTGTTGGCTGCTGCAGGGGAGAGGAGGATACCCTGACAATGGCTGGGCTATGGGAACCTTTAAGTAATGCCATGGCTCCTGGAATTCCCAGCCGTTGTGGTGCACTCCATGTCACAGGGGATCCAGAGGTGAAGGATCATGTGACGGGACCAGAGCGGACTACAAAAGGTAAGTATACAGATCTTTTTTTTTACACAAGTTGGGTAGGAGAAGAGGTTGGGCGAGTGAACATTTTTAACTTAAAAGAGAAGTATGTGTTTGTTTCTTTTTTATTTGCTCATTTTACTTACCTAGGTGGATGCAGCATCGGACCGCGCCTCTGCACTCAGAACCGAGCCACCGAACAACGCCAATGGCTTGGTTCTCCTGGCTCCCTGAGTGAAGAGCTGCTGCCTGTCAGTCAGCAGCTCTCCTCTCTGCTTCTTTACGCTCATTGGCTCGCTGAGAGGCTAAGACAGGCATCAGTCCAGGCACCTGGCGGATCCGCGGTGCCTGGACTGATTCCAGTGACGTCAGCAGAGAGCGGACTTCAGACCTCTCTCTGCTGAAAACGGGTTACAGGAGCGCAAAACGAATTGCACTCCCGTGACCTTTAGGAGAAGCCAGCCAAACGAGCTCAGGCAGGACTTCTCCCTGCATTCCCTGCATTAAAGTGGTTGTAAACCCTCTCCTATACCCAATAAAGTGAGTATCCTCAGGTGATGCATAGAGATGAAACACATCCTCCTACATAAGTTTTTTTTTTTTTTTTTTTTTTTACCTGCAGTCTTCTCTTCTCTACCTCCCTTCAAAAGTGCAGAATTGTGTTAAAATCCTTCTGCATCTGTCACAGAAAAAGGGGCAGAGAGCTGCAGTTACAGTGTGTGAAAGCTGATTGGAGGAAAGGGACACACCCTCCCTTCACACATGGCATATAAATGAAGAAAGCATGCAGAGCTGTGTTCTGAGTAGATGAGCTGTGTGCTGAGCTCCCTCCCCCATCACAAATTTATCTCGTGTCAGGAAATCTTCTCAGAAGTGACACATGCTGATAACAGAGGAAGGCAGCACCAGAGATAAACGACACTTAAAGCTTTGGAGACAAGTAAACACTACAGATATGCAGTGTGTGCTTTGTTCAGCTTTCATGACTGAGGCTTATATCCATTTTAAGGTGAAATACGTTTTAAAAGTTGCTATGCCCCCCTCCCCCTCTAAACACTTCACTCCTGGATCGATCCAGCTCTGAGCCTGACTGTAGTCTTCTCTCCTCTATCCCTCTTCACACAGGAACTAACAGGCAGCAGTGTGAGCCAGTAGGAGCCATTGGCTCGTGTTGTTGACAATAAAATTCACTGAGGAGGGAGCTGGGCTGAGCCACACTGTGTGTATCTATAGACGAACACAGTGAGGCTTGGGATAGAGCCAGTACTAGTGTCCTTACAGCAAGTGGCTTGCTATGGGGGCAGTCGGAAAAGAGGAAGGGCCAGGATCGCAGGCGGGGAGCCCCAGAAGAAGAGGTTCAGGGCCACTCTGTGCAATACAATTGCACAGAGCAGGTAAGTATAATGCCGTGTACACACGGGCGGACTTTTTGACCGGACTGGTCCGACGGGACGAATCCGTCGGACAATCCGACTGTGTGGGCTTCATCAGACTTGCAGCGGACTTTTTTGGTCAAAAATCAGACTTTAGATTTGGAACATGTTTCAAATCTTTCTGACGGACTCGAGTCCAGTCGAAAAATTAGCTCGTCTGTATGCTAGTCCGACGGACGGAAACCGACGCTAGGGCAGCTTTTGGCTACTGGCTATCAACTTCCTTATTTTAGTCCGGTCGTACGTCATCACGTACGAATCCGTCTGACTTTGGTGTGATCGTGTGTAGGCAAGTCTGTTCGTTCGCAAGTCCGTCGGAAAGACCGTCGGACCTTTGATGCCGAAAAGTCCACCCGTGTGTACACGGCATAACATGTTTGTTTATTTTGAAAAAACTCAGGAGCCTTTACAGTCCCTGTAAGATTAGCTGGTGTTAAGCTTGAATTCCACTTCAATTTCCATAGGCAAACCTGTGCAGGCATTCTCATTAAAATATTAAATGTGATATTTGGGTAGACCCTAGCAGGCTGAATTGTCTACTTACAGGTGAGTTATTTGGTGCTATCATCATATTAGGGGAGAAAATAATAGGCTTGCTGCCCCTTCCTCTTACAACCGCAGTGAGACTCTGTGCCAAGGGGATCACATCTTAGCAGTTCCTGAAAGTTTCAAGAAAATTAAGGTGTGATTTAATCAAGCAACACCTATTATTGAATTATGCATGTTGGCTGGGCAAGTGTCACAAGTTTGTAATGAAATGAAGGTTTGCATCTTTATATTTAGCCATGTGACTCTAATATTCAAACCTCATAGGAGTGAAAATAACTGTCACCTGAAAGTAATGCTGCTTATTCTTGTTTTAGCTTTGAGAATTGAACCTATTGTTTTGCCTCATTTACTATCATTGATAAGAAAGATTATTTGTAAAGCGCTGCGCAAACTGTTGGCGTAATATAAATCCTGTATAATAATAATAATTTATCATTTTTAAGGAAGGTTGTTTTTTCTGCATAATGTTATCCCTTTCTCCCAGCAAATCACCTTTCAGGATACTAGTAGAGTGCAACATTGCCTTGGAGAGAGAGTTTTTTTTTTTTTCAGTAAAACAAATGAAATATGATCTGAACTTGACAATGGAAACATGATTGGAATTTGATGTGTGCATAGTTTTCTGTGGGAAAGAGCTCACACTATTGCTGTTCCCATGACACATTTGCATATAGTGAGTGGTCCCTTTCTTGTGTGGATTTGTTTGCTACTGTAGGTAGAGGTGTAAAACATTCTGCTGTGGCAGGTTTGGTTATAGGTGGAGCTCCAGAAACTGCAGTAGCAGATGCAATAGTGAGAAACTAAATGCAACCCACCAACAATACCTTCTTGTAAATTCTTGACAGCCTGGGTCAAAGCGGAAATCTGTTGACATAAAGGTTGAGATTTACTAAAACTGGTGCACTCAGAATCTGTTGCAGCTGTGCATAGTAACCAATCAGCTTCCAGGTTTTAGTGCCGGTTCCCACTTCTGCGATCACAGACATTGCATGTGATGCGCACTGCACTGCTGTTCAGATCACATGCTATGTCTGTGTGATGCGAATTCAGCCATACAGATTGTATGGCTGAATTTACATTGCATACGGACCAGAATTGTGCAGGACCCTTTTCTGATTCCTGTCTGAAGTCACAGTTCACACTGCGATATGCAAACTGATCTGGGGGTGTCTTTAACTTTGTATTGACACCCGCAGCGGTTCGCATAGGGCAGTGTGAACTGCCTGCGTGTTGTGTGCGATGCGGAAACAGACACTGGAATTGCACTGGATTCCGCATCGCATATGTGAGAACCAGAACTTATTGTCAAAGCTTAATTGAACAAGCTGATGTTAGAAGCTAATTGGTTACTAGGCACAGCTGCACCAGATTCTGTGTGCACTTGTTTTAGTAAATCTCCCCCACAATGTCCAGTTGTCATGGCTGAGGGGTAAGTCGAAAAAAAATACAAACATTTGCATTGAGGGAGTATCTTCTGACCTAAAATAAAACATTTGACACCTCTCAGTCCACTCCTCAGACCCTTTCATTGTTTGTCATTCTTCATAGTTACATAGTAGGTGAGGTTGAAAAAAGACACAAGTCCATCAAGTCCAACCTATGTGTGTGATTATGTGTCAGTATTACATTACATATCCCTGTATGTTGCGGTCATTCAGGTGATTATCTAATCGTTTCTTGAAGCTATCAATGCTCCCCGCTGAGACCACCGCCTGTGGAAGGGAATTCCACATCCTTGCTGCTCTTACAGTAAAGAACCCTCTACGTAGTTTAAGGTTAAACCTCTTTTCTTCTAATTGTAATGAGTGGCCAGGAGTCTTATTAAACTCTCTTCTGCGAAAAAGTTTTATCCCTATTGTGGGGTCACCAGTACAGTATTTGTAAATTGAAATCATATCCCCTCTCAAGCGTCTCTTCTCCAGAGAGAATAAGTTCAGCGCTCACAACCTTTCCTCATAACTAAGATCCTCCAGACCCTTTATTAGCTTTGTTGCCCTTCTTTGTACTCGCTCCATTTCCAGTACATCCCTCCTGAGGACTGGTGCCCAGAACTGGACAGCATACTCCAGGTGCGGCCGGACCAGAGTCTTGTAGAGCGGGAGAATTATCGTTTTATCTCTGGAGTTGATCCCCCTTTTAATGCATGCCAATATTCTGTTTGCTTTATTAGCAGCAGCTTGGCATTGTATGCCATTGCTGAGCCTATCATCTACTAGGACCCCCAGGTCCTTTTCCATCCTAGATTCCCCCAGAGGTTCTCCCCCCAGTGTATAGATTGCATTCATATTTTTGCCACCCAAATGCATTATTTTACATTTTTCTACATTGAACCTCATTTGCCATGTAGTCGCCCACCCCATTAATTTGTTCAGGTCTTTTTGCAAGGTTTCCACATCCTGCGGAGAAGTTATTGCCCTGCTTAACTTAGTATCGTCTGCAAATACAGAGATTGAACTGTTTATCCCATCCTCCAGGTCATTTATAAACAAATTAAATAGGATTGGTCCCAGCACAGAATCCTGGGGAACCCCACTACCCACCTCTGACCATTCTGAGTACTCCCCATTTATCACCACCCTCTGAACTCGCCCTTGTAGCCAGTTTTCTCCTTGTCAAAAGAAGTTTATTGAGTATACAATGTTATAAAGATACATAAAGTAAGTTTACAAGGATCTATAAAGTAAGCTCATTGTTTTACAGTAGGGTTTATATAGGTAAATATCATGAAATTTCAAATATTAAACATTGGGTTCACGTAAACCTAAATTAAAGATATATATCATTTCCTTAGTTACTTTTGTAGGTATTTAAATGATTTATACCTACTATACATATTGTTTACAAGTAGAGTGTATATAGGTCAAATAAATTCTGATAATGAGCTTTAATCGTAAGGTGGAGAAAAGGAAAGAGAAAGAAGAAAAAGGGTTGAAAGGTAGAGGTATGGTCCACAAGGTTGTCCCGCTCGTCAGTTTATTATTCTTTTTAGTTCTCTTTGAAGCCTTAGAATGGGTGTCTCTGTAAGTCATTTAATCTGTTACCATGGCAACAGGACAGAGTCATTGAAGTTTGACAGGAACTGTTGTTTTATCCAAGGATGCCAAAGTTTTTCAAATTTTGGAATTTGATTTTGATCGATGGCTACCATCTTAGCATGGGACATTGTATTATTCATTCTGTGACTTGTTTCTGCTAGTACCAATGTAGGAGATTTCCATGCCTTGGCCACTGTTTGTTTTGCAGCCGTTATTAGTTGGATCATAAGTTTGAATTGAGAGAGTGTTAACCATTCCGGTTTTAGATTAAGTAAAGTTAAATATGGATCTGGTTGTATTATTTTTTTAAATATTTTAGATGCAATCACGAAGACTTCCTTCCAGAAGGTTTGGATTACTGGGCACGTCCACCATATGTGTAAATATGTGCCTATTTCTGGGCATCCTCGAAAACAAAGAGCTGAAGTATTAGGTGAATATTTTGCCACTCTAGCGGGTAGTAGCCAGTTTTCAATCCATGTACTCACCCTATGGTCCATGCCAACGGACCTTATTTTGTACAGTAAACATTTATGGGGAACTGTGTCAATTTCTGTGACCACCCTCATTAGGGCAGCTTGTGAGCAGGGAATACTAATGCTGGCCATACATGCACAGAATTTCGGCCATTTGCAGATTGAACGATTATTCGTCGGTCGAAAGCAAATTGCCCACTAATAAATAAACTAAGAATAAAGGCGTTTACACGAACGTTGTTACAATTGGATGACAATAAAAACATATATAAATTATACAAGACAGAATATTCTTATTGTTTCGATTACAACATACACATATACACTTTGACAAGGCTATGTTTACCTGTCTCACTTATATGGTTAATGATACATAACATAAGTGATTAAAACCTTTTATCTATATATGAATCCACCCATGCGGTTGCAGCTATAACCCGTGAAATTAAGAACGAATGATACTTGTGCAAAAAGGATAACAATCTAGTTTATTTAAACTTACTATTGTACAGAAAAGAAACTTGTATTAATCCGAGGTTAGCAACTATAACATAAATGATACAACCTTAAAACAAAGATGTTACCAATGATACAAAATATTGTTATAATGGTCATACACATGCTATCAATAGAATAATAATATATTAAGGCAAAATCCTACGATAGAAAAAGTTACAGAAAAGAAAAGAGAAATAAAATAATACAGGGTACATAGAGAACTCTTAAGTGACCATCTTTCATCTAGACCGTGAGCCGAAGAGAGTTAGCATTCCTAGGCTTTGGTTTTTCTGTTAGAATGACCCGTTCCTACCAATCAAAACTCAGGATCACCTCATTGGTTCAAAGTGGCATTGAATCCTGATTGGCTACCGCTGAAGTCTCCTAAATGTCAGGTCTATGATTTAATAAACAACCCCCTTTGATCCCCAGCCAAACCAGTTCCGGCATTAGCATGTCAACGGCCCCTGGTGAGATGGAGCCTCCACGTCTGCAAAGGCTCTTTACAAAACAAAAGTATACCAGTAATTCAATTAATACCTGAAGACATTCAATAGTTCCCACGAGACAGGAAAAAATAAGTCCTGTAATTCTGAGCCCATATCTCATCAGGATATCACAAATTATATAAAGCCCTGTAAAAACATATACATACATACATATATATTCAGTGGGGCATGGCAATTTAAGTAGAGAATCCTTGCAATGGTTCCCTTGAAGCTCCTTGTTATAAATATGAAATCCCAAAATCTCCACCACAACTTTAGTTGAAAGGTTAAATGTTTTCGCTTCAGATCCATCGACATTAGCCGGGCCCACGGTTGAAATCATTGGTAAAGTTGGTCCACTGATGGCATGATTGTCGAACGATCTTTCCGAAAACGACCAATTTCGGACAAAATTCTGTGCGTGTATGGCCAGCATTAAAGTCATCTGGGAGGGCCAGGGACTCTGATTCAGACTTTAACTGCAGCGAATTTAACTCTTCTGGAATTAGTCTAGGCAAACTTTTTTTATTTTTTTTTTTATTTATTCTTGAACAGTTTAAGATGTAGTCATGTATAGCATATTATAGATATGCAAAACAGTACATTATGAGGTACCATTACAAAGTAAAGTATAGGTGACAAAAATATATCCAACTTATTGCTCGGGTTACCTTTAATTTGAAAGGTCCAGAAAGTACCTTAGAAGAAATCATAAAACTGAAGTAGGAAACAAACAGGATTTGGGGGGGGGGGGGGGTGGAGGGTCGCTGGAGAGAGAGCCAGTAGGATTCCACAGGGAAGGAATAGATCTGGCTGGTAGAAGAGAACCGCTGTGCAGCGTGAGGCTGAGAGCATCATGGTCATAGTCTATGTTGCAGGGACAAGGCAGGGGCATGTCCTTTGCCTACACACTTTAGTAAATGTACTTGACCATTTACTTGAATGACCTTGATGATCAAAGGCTCAAATACTCACTCTTGTATGAAAAATACAATATTAAAATAAAACAAGTGAAATTAAATGATTAAGGCAGCCCATAAATGATTCAATGTTCTTTCTTCTACCATGGGTGGAAGGAAAGAGAACCGATCGATTCCTTCAACAACACAGTTGATGAGGGAATGCTTCCCGCAGTGCTATTGTGTCTTGCCGGTACGGCGCGAGGAGCCTTCCCTGGTGGTAGAACATGCCCCGGATCCGCGTTGGTCCGCCAAGTACAGCGTGGACACCTTACTTCCAGGTTTGCGGCTCCAGCGTTGTCAGCGACCCGAGCCTCGATGATATTGCTCCTACACATGCGCGCGGATGCTGCTGGTGATGGCACAGCTACTGAGGAAACGGCACTAGTGAGCCACATGCGGATATAGTACATTTCTACTAAACGGTGCAAGTTTAGGAGATATTCGCGGAACCTACAGGTAAGCCTTATTATAGGCTTACCTGTAGGTAAAAGTGGGAGTAAAGGGTTTACAACCACTTTAATGTTTCTGTGGCAATAGATTCACTAGACAGAAAGTGAAGGAAAATTTGCAGCAGGGACACAGAAAGGGGCACGTGCATCTCCCTTGTCCCCATCCTGCACTCAGTGGGAGCAGCTCAGAAGATCAGATCTGTGGGAGCCATTTGGAGACAAGCTTTCACTTGTACCCACAGAAGCCGGACTTCTGTGTTTACAAGTGATAGTGGTGAGCAGAGAGTAGAGCGCCTGAGCTAGAGGTGGTGACGTTCCACCAAGTTCCAGCTGAAAAAAAGCCCTGCATGTCATTTATACACAGTGCAGCACATACAGCTCAGTACACCATCCATACATGTCAGTAAGTCCCTGAAAACTTTTGAATGTATGAGGAGCAAAGCCTCATGTAGTCCTGTGCAGGCGAAGGAAGTGATTTAAAGTGATTCCAAAGGCAGCGTTTTTTGCATCTTAATGAATTCTATGCATTAAAGCATAGTTCCACCCAAAAATGAAACTCCCGCTTTAAGTGATGGTGACCCCCTGACATGCCACATTTAAAATTTGGCATGTCATTTTGGGGGGGGGGGGCGGATACCCAGTTTTTATGGGTACCAGCTCCCACTTCCTCCCCGGGCTCCGCGGCGCCAGAGGGAAGTTCACCTCTCCACCCTCCCTGCAATCTTCTGGGACACGTCACAGGTCCCAGAAGATTACCCGACCGTCCGCAGCGAGGCTCACGCCCGGCTGTGAAGCCACAGCCGGGCTCCCACAGTTAGAATGTTGGCACCTCGGAGAGGGGGAGAGGAGTGGGGCTTCGTGAGCCCTCATCGCTGGACCATGGGACAGGTGAGTGTCTGATTATTAAAAGTCAGCAGCTACACTTTATGTAGCTGCTGACTTTAAACTGGGTGAAACTACGCTAGGTAAAAAAAAACCTTCCGTGACCAGCTCCCCCATGCCCCCTCTTGTATACTTGCCTGATCCCTATCTCGATCTAGTGCTGTGCCTGTGTCTTCCTCACAGGACTTAAATGCTGCAGCGGGAGCCATTAGCTCCTGCTGCTGTCAATCACAACCTGTGAGGAGGGAAAAGGGGACAGGGCAGAGCCGCACTGTGTGTGTGTTAACAGAAGCACACAGTGTGGCTAGGAATTGAGCCCACAGGAGTACCCCCATAGCAAGCCGCTTGCTGTAGGGGCACTCTGAAGGCAGGAGGAGCCAGAAGCACCCAGGGGGGACCCCAGAAGAGGAGGATCGGGCTGCTCTTTGCAAAACCATTGCACAGCAGAGATGACATTATCTCTCTCCGACCCCTGCATCACTGCTATTCCGCCCTCACAGCCTGTGTTCTGTCAGCCTTCAAAGTCTGAGGTTCGGTGGGCCCACATCGCCGTTCTTCTGCCTTCACTCGGGCCCAACAAAGGCCTCTGTGCTAAATGGACCAGTGCTGAAACCAATGCAGTGACAATTCACATCTGGTGGCAGGCAGCGTGGCAAGTGACAATCCACATCTGGTGGCAGGTGACAAGCTGCATCTGAAGGCAGGTGACGTGGCAAGTGACAATCCACATCTGGTGGCATGCAGCGTGGCAAGTGACATTCTGCATCTGGCAGGCAGCATGGCAAGTGACATTCTGCATCTGGTGGCAGGCAGCGTGGCAAGTGACATTCCACATCTGGTGGCAGGCAGCGTGGCAAGTGACATTCCGCATCTGGTGGCAGGCAGCGTGGCATTCCGCATCTGGTGGCAGGCAGAGTGGCAAGTGACATTCCGCATCTGGTGGCAGGCAGCGTGGCAAGTGACATTCCGCATCTGGTGGCAGGCGACGCGGCAAGTCACAAGCTGCCCCTAGATGCAGCTTGTGACTTGCCACAAGCTGCCACCAGATGCAGCTTGTGGCAAGTCACTAGCTGCTTCTGGTGGCAGGCGACAGTGGCAAGTGACACGCTCAGGGCTCCCACTGATTCTGCATTATGGTGAGTTGAACTATTTCATTAATTACTACACTGTAATAATAGAAATAATGTGCTTCAATCACCCTGACGCCATATCAAGCATGGTGCCGTGATGATTGAAGCGCTAACATTGCCCTGACAAATTGGCCGCGAAAAATGGCTGTGCAGCCTACAGAGAACACACAGCAAGAAGGTCCCAGGTAACACCATAGCGAATCTGTTGTTTGTGCAGTTTATGGCAAAGCTCATGCCAAACTCATTGGTACAGTGAAGCCTGCCCACACTCTGTCAGGGCTGAGCCTTTGAGGCATATACTCACAGAGCGACTTACTGTTAGTGAGCAGGACCAGGCCAAACAGTCTGTCCTACAACTCTTTTGTGCACATTTACTGCCCGCAGCCGCTGTCACAATTTAAACAGAACATGACCATGCGGTCCACTCCCACAAGGCCGTGTCATTTAGTCACAGAGCTCTGTGAACTACAAGTACCGACAGTCTTTGCAGCTAACAGCTTGTAGTTCTAAATGAGCTATTAGGGCACTGGTGAGCGCTCTAGTAGTTTGTTCATTCTTCCTGTCATTCAGTATCCTTCTAACCGTACGTGGTACAGGTAGATCGCTATACAGACAGTCTGCAGGACTGTGCATTTTTTTTTTTTTTATAGAAAGGTGAACTTATCCTTTAAAACAGCCGCTGGCTCTTTCTAAATGATCAAAGTGCAACCCACACTGTTCATTAAACATTTTCTTAATGGTTCCTTGCTGCAATCTTGCTGCAAAATATGTGTTTCCAAACCTGCTGCCTTCTCAAAAACATAATATTCCAGCAGGGAGGGTAGAATATATCTATGTTGTGTACCTTTTTATATTTTTTATCCAAGTCACAGTGGCAATAGCTTTATTTTCATTTTCAGTTGCCTGCTCTCGGCTCTGTATCTCGGAATGCTGTATTGGACATGCAGACCTACAACTTGTGTAGGAGTCTCAGGTCATTGTCTGCAAAAACATTAAATAGTTTATTGTAATGAGCCTGAAAAATTATGCTTTTAAAGCAGGTTCCTCTTGGGTTACTGAGCAAACCTTCGAGATGGCAAAATAGCATTCTTGGAATCGAATTTGGTCTTGTGACCTTCCGTAAGACGACTGTTGTAACCATAAAAACCACATATGCAGTGATGTGAAAACAAAGCCTTAATACATTTTACTTTTTTAATGCTATGAGCACAATTTGACTGTGTCTTCTGTAGATTACTTAAGGTATTAAACAAGTTTTGTAGTTAAACTGAATTAATCTCCTTGTACAAGAAACAAGTTTTTGTATTTGTTCCTGAAGCAGTTGTAATATTGTTGTTTTGCTTGGAAAAATATTTTATTAATGCATTTTGAAAAATAATTTTTATGGCAAGCGTTCCAGTATTTCTTGGTGGAACATTGTTTTACCAAGTTTCTGCAGTCCAGTCTCCTTCCTGTATGCTAACCCCTTTTAATCTGTAATTGATATTACTATGCAAACTTTTTTAAATAATGGTTTCCCACCAAAATGCAGGGGATGGGGGGATTTACTTAAACTGGAGCAGCTGGGCATAGTAAACAAGCAACTTCTAACTTCAGGTTGTCCAGTAGAGCTTTGAAAATGAAAGCTGGAAGCTGATGGTTGCCATGCAAACATGCTTTAGTAGATTCCCTTCGTGTTTTTTTTAAGTTCACGCAATGTAAGAATTTGAATTTGACTTGATATCAGCTTCTTGCAAGTTCCTGTGCAGCAGAGCTGGTGAGGAGAGAAGGAAGCAGCACAAGAAGCCAGTTAGTTGTACTGCAATGCTGTGCTGACAAAGAACATGTTGATAGATCGTTAGTTTGTTGCTCCGCCTTTCACTGTCTAAATACAGGCTGGGGGAGGAAGGAACAAGACCTGTAAGTGTTGCTTAATCCCAGCTGTTCTAACTAGGTCTCTAGTGAGGTTTACCTGCACGTCTGTCCCTTCAGATCTGACATTTATACAGCCCTGCCAGACAGCTCAACCTGTGCTCCCATAATTGTATTCATTTGTGTATTAGCTGTTAGCCTGAAGTTGAGTTTTTAGGGCCTTTTCACACGAATGCATTACCGTAATGGTACGTTACATGTGTTGGTGAGCTGCGTGCAGTTAATTTTGAATGGATTCCAACGACCAATGCGTTGTGCACTGGGTTATTCATGCAGCCAAGGACAACTACTGTGATAGCTGTGATTTTCCACAGATATCCCATGGTACAGAGCAGCTGTGATTGGCCTGGTACCATGTGATCACTTTGACCACTTACAGAGATCACAGTAGTAAACAATGGCATCATGAATGACAGCCATTGTTTACTATTATTTATTGTGATTGGTCACATCAAACACATGGTACTGGGCAAATCAGTGTCCCTGTACCCTGATCTGGACACAACAGTCACAGATCCTGCTGCTGTATGCTCCTGAGACCGTGCACATGCAGCTGATGCGAGAGGATGTATAGGTAGGTCCACCCCACCCACATTGGAGCTGCTTCCGTCCACCCATATATGTAAATTGGCTAGACTGGAGGTGTTTAGTGATGGAATTTTTAAGTGCTGCATGACATCCACTTTATTAGAATCCATGCAGCTTAAATCTGTGATTTACATTATGTGACAACATAAGGCTGACATAACATGCCAGCTGTGTGTATTGCGTCATTGTGTTCCCATAGCATTAATCTTATTTATTTTGTTAATTTTGCAGGTTCAAGTACAGGTCCATCCAAACCTCTCATCAGCCGAAGATGCTCTCCATTATGTCGAAGAGTTAATTCTACAACTGCTAAGCATGCTCTGCCAGGCGCAGCCCCGCAGTGTCCTGGATGTTGAGGTACTCAGAAATAGTTTAGATATTTATATGCTCATAAAGATGCCACTTAAAAGTATTGCATTTTATTCCATTCCCAAAGACTGTGCTCAGCCAAAAAATCCATCAAGCTCCCTTTTGCTCTGTAGCTACAATATTTGGAACTGTTTTATTTTAGCTTATGTAGCATAGTTTCTGCATTTTTGCTACCAGCTATAAATCTGTTGTGATGTAAGCATAGTAAAGTTTATTCAATGGTGGACACATATTCTATTCTGTCTCAAATGTTACTTTATGTAAAAACATACCTTCTGAGACCCGGGCTGCATGGAGAATGTAGAAACGTTTTGATTTGAAAAGATCCACAGGCAGTGTTATGTACCAAAAAGACACAGAATTATTATCCAAAGAGGTTTAACACAAAGTTTAGACAAAATATGTTTTTCTGCGTTTCCCTGCAGGTAAAAATAATCCATCAGAATCTATATCTTCTCTACCTTTCACTCTTGTATTTCTTTTTATCTAGTTCTGAGATTAACACAGCTCTTCCACACAGGCTATCATTGTCTTGCAGTGGAGGAGACCTTCATTGTTTTTGCAGTTCAAGGTCCGACATTGTTGACTGTGGTGACTTCACAGAAGGGACCAATACCTGCAGCACAGTCCATGGGACCCCTATTACTCTATGCACATCCTCATATGGAGTCTTCTACAGCTCCACAGTGGTATACCGAGTCCTCCTCAAGGCCACAAGATCTTTAAAGTGATTGTAAAGGAAATATTTTTTATAATAATAACTAAAAAAAAAAATGACAAATGTCATGCTTATCTGCTCTGTGCAACGGATTTGCCCCTATCCTCCTCTTCACGAATCCCCCCCCCCCCCGGCACCCCTCCCCCTTGCCGAGTGCCCCTATAGCAAGTTGCTTGCTGTGGGGCCACTCATGCATGCTCGCTCCTGCGCCAGCTCTCTGTCTAAAAGCCCCGCCCCTGCTCCCACCTCACTGGCTGTTATTGACAGCAGAGGGAGCCAATGGCTCCTGCTTCTGCATCTCAGCCAATCAGGAGAGAGATACCCGGGAGTGCCTCGGGCCTCGTGCACATCACTGGGTTGAGGGGCTTAGGTAAGTATTGGGGGGCTGAGGGGGGAGCTGCGCACTGAAGGTTTTTTACCTTCATGCATTACAACCACTTTAATACAGGGCGGCATAGTGGTGTAGTGGATAGCACTTTCGGCTAATAGTAAGAATCCCAACCACGACACTACCTGCCTGAAGTTTGCATGTTCTCCCTGTGCCTACGTGGGTTTCCTCCGGGTACTCCAGTTTCCTCCCACACTCCAAAGACGTGCTGGTAGGTTAATTGGGTCCTGTCTAAATTGCCCCTAGTATGTATGAATGTGAGTTAGGGACCTTAGATTGTAAGCTCCTTGAGGGTAGGGACTGATGTGAATGTATAATGTATATGTAAAGCGCTGCGTAAATTGATGGCGCTATATAAGTACCTGAAATAAATAAAATAAATATCTATTACAGTTTTTCTGTTGGTTTGTGCATAGCTGATGTATTAATCCGCTTGCACGACTTCTAAATGCACTGTGGAACCTTCCACAACAGAATACACTTCTGATCTTAAAGCGTATGTAAACCCTCACTTTGTAAAGCAACTCATTCAGGCTAAACTAGAAATGAAAGGCAAAACATTTGTGTATAGATATAAAAAAAAATGATAAATACTTTTCCCCTCTCTTTTTATAAGTGATCACATACCCTCTGTTCTCAGCAGCACAGAGAGGTGGGGGAGGAGAAACAGCATCACACTAATCTTCCCACTGATAGGCTGTGCGAGGGGGGTGTGTCATTGGAGACTACACAGAGTTCCCAGCACAGCTTTTTAACAGGTAACTATGTAACTTTTTAATAGGAAAGTAGAGGGACTGGCAGGAACACCAGAGGAAAAGATTACAGCGCACACATACTAAAATGACATTTAAATCCTGCAAGGCTATTTAAAACACCTAAAAATATTCAGCAAATAAGCAAAAAATATGGGGATTTGGTCACACTATATGACCACATAGTACTTAAGTCCACTACTGCGTCAAAGTACCCCATTATCTGTGGGTCCTACACTATTCATAGAATGAATGGCAGGAACACCAGGCCATTCACACAAAGGAAGTGATACAAAGACAGCAGGATACTTTTTCATACAAATACACAGTACACCAGGCTCATATCAGGAATATGAAATGTTGGGTTTACATATTCTTTAATGGACTTCTACCCCTAAGTGTGCTCAAGGCCCCTATTACCATCTCTGATAAAGATTCAGAATAATCACAGCTTTCCCCTGAAGTGCAAGTTTCATATGACTCAGCTTTACAAGACTTTTTTTGATCCTCTGATAGAGTGGGTTCAATCCTGTATTTGATTTACAGTCCCGCTGTTCCAGGCACAGGGTCTTTAAGTGACACAAAGAATGTCACAATACATTTATTCAGAAGTGGTTTCTGGGCATTGTAGACATTTTTAGTCATTCACCTAAACAAACACACCACCGAAACAGGTTGATGTTCTTACCTTTTGATTTACCTATTTAGGTTTCAGTTTGAGTCATGACCTTATTGGTGGTGACCAGGCCTGGGCTGGCCATAGGGCACACCGGGCGTTTGCCCGGTGGGCCACATATCCTTCTGGGTCTTGACTCCCTAGGCAGCTGGACTGCTGCTTGGGCCGACGACGCTTACGCGGCCAGCTCCACCAGGAGGGCTGCATGTTCTTCTGGCCGGGTCCAGACTCCCAAGGCAGCTGGGCTGCTCCTTGGGCTGGCGTCGCTCACCTGTCTTCTCTACAGTCGTCCAGCCTCCTATTCAGTTCAGGCCCTCAGAGCAAGGGGGTGGACATTAGGTGTCAGCTGACCGTGAAGGAGGAGGAGCTGGAGGAGCCCCCTTCAGCCTGATGTCGGGAAAGGTGTCTCGGGAGCCGCACACACCAGGGCCTTAACCGCTGATAAAGTGAATGCCAGACTGCCTGTTTGCCAAACAAGATGATTTTTGTACACTGGTCACTGTCTTTCTCTCACACAATGTGATGATAATGAGTGATGCTGAACAGAGGGTAACAGAAGGTAAAGTGATGGCATCAGACCTTGTGTGAGAGCGAGACAGTTCTTGGACCCAAAATGTGTCCTACATTTAAAGTTTATATATGATTTTTTAAAAAGCTGCACTTACCCAGCCAGTACTAAATATGACATAATTTATATATAAAGTGTGTGTGTGTGTGTGTGTGTGTGTGTGTGTGTGTGTGTGTGTGTGTGTGTGTACATACACAAAATCTGGTAGTCCGTGAAAAAACTTAAATAATCAAAGTTGTACAGAAAGTCTCCTTTTGCAAAGTGCCAGTGGTCAAAAAGTACTTGAATAATGCTCTTTCTTCTATATATAATAAAGTGCCACTCTCTCCACCTGCATTTTTAAAGTAGTTGGAAAGGATTTATATTTTTAAATAACACACATGTCATACTTGCCGGATCTGTATAATGGTTTTGCACAGACTGGTCCCAATCCTCCTCTTTTTGGATCCCCTGACAGTGCTCCGGGCTCCTCCTTTCTCTTGCTGGTGCCCCCAATAGGAAACCGATTCCCATGGGGGCACTCGTGTGGGCTTGCTCCCGAGCCCCGCTGCTGCATTCATTGACACAGACAGCAGGACTTGGCCCCATCCCCTGCTCCCTCTTCACTGTATTTGATTGACAGGCGCGAGAGCCAATGGCTCCCACTGCTATCGTTCTGCCCAGGGAGGAGGTACAAAGCCAGGAGAGCCGCAGCTCTCATGCATAGCGCTGGATCACGATGGGGTTCAGGTAAGTATGAGGGGGTGAATCTGTGACACAGAAGGTTTTTTACCTTGATGCATAGAATGCATTGTGGTAAAAAAAGTTGAGGCTTTAGAACTACTTCCCATCCGCCGTACATTTACAAGTATCCTCGAATTGGAAGGGTGATAAATGCAGCAATGATGGAGATATCATTCACAAGGTAAAGAGTAATCCGGGGGGCTAACAAGCCACTGGATTACTTTTACAGGCAAAAGAAGGGGGTCCCACCCCCCTCCCACTGCCATCTTTACCAGGTTCTCCTGTGTGTTCGGGGAACCCGGTAAAGATGCAGCCGGCTGCATCCAGCTCTAGGCACACAGTGAGAGGAACGGATGTTGTTCCTCTCACTGTGTGACAACAGAAACAGGAAGCAACATGGATTTCGTCACTTCCAGTTTCTGTTCTTTGTTTACCTGGTTAACGGCCAGTGAAGCAACCGATTAAACTCTAACAGACCCCAGATCTCTCCATAAAGAGGACCTGTCACAGCCCATGCTATTACAAGGGGTGTTGAAATTGCAGTCTAGCTGGAATGTGACTGGCCAGAGCCGCATGACTTCACTCCCCGTCAGTCACGGCACACACTGGGGGAAGAAACGGCACAGTGGTCCATTTCTTCACATCGCATGCGCCGATGACTACATCGGCACACTACAAGTGAAATATCTCCTAAACGGTGCACGTTTAGGAGATATTTCCACTACCTATAGGTAAGCCTTGTTCTAGGCTTACCTATAGGTAAAAAGTAAGAAAAGGATTTACAACCACTTTAAGAAAAGCATTTGGGGAATTTTCAAAACCTGAGATGCGTGTTAGAGCAAAATCTTATGCAGGATCCTTGCTCAAATATGAAACCATTCTCGCAGATCAAATTTTTCAGAGAATATTTGAATTGACAACACCATTGTCCAAATATATGCAAACAACTCATTATGTTATCTGAAAAGCTATTCAAATGGTACAGGGAACATATGAAAAACTATTACCAGAGATTTTGATTCCATACAAATGACTGCTGATAAGTTTAAGTGGGCAAATGACAAGATTCAAGAAGAAGAAAGTTACCACCTAGAAGTACAGACCAGATTGCCTCAAAAAAGAATAAGAAAAAGAAATTGAATGGCAGATGAGACTGACAACAATGTAGCAGTGTGTGATGCTATTGCAACTTATAAAATACATGCGCACAATGTAATCTTGCATACGGTCACAGAGAATATGAATCGCTGCTTTCTCTCCTATGGGACTCTCTATGCTGACTTAGCTTGCTTGGAGCCCAAAAAGCTTTTCTGATCTAAAAAAAATCTGGACTTCAAGCACCAGCAATGGAAGAACTCAGCAAACAATTAGTTAGATGTGATGAGAGAGCAACATCAGAAAATTTGCGTTCCCAACTGGCAAATTTCACAATGCAGTGGGACAGGCTGAAAACATCACCCCTTGAAGAATATAGTATTGTATTATTGGAGAGTTCAAACACTTGTTAGTTTTTAATGCTGTCTGTGTCCCCGAGGGAGATTCAACCCCTCTACTTGTCCTGTTTACTATTCTCATTGAAAGTGAAAGTAAATTAAAATACAGAATTTTGGGTTGTCCCCAGAAAAATAATAGAGGGAAAACTTTCCAACGGAGACACTAGTTCTGGTGACTTGGGGGTCCCCAAGAGACTCCCTTAATTTGCAGGATTTTCATTGATCTTCAAAAGTGAAGAGCTGTGTGTGCGTGTCCCCCACAGTCACCAAGCCGTGGGGGACACATGTCAGCACTTAACCAATTTATCTATAGACCTCGCTGATGGGAAGGTTTTACTTCTACAGCGAATGGTCCCAAAACTATCTTATTCAGCTCTCCAAAACACAGTTCAGCCCTTCGCACTAGATTTGATCCACCACAGCTACCAAGCCTTTCCCAATGCCCTCTTAAAAATGAAGGGGTGCCCTCACCTTTAAGAGTGTGGGGTGTTGTCTGTTACAGTATGTCTCGTTTTGGGCCACAGACATCCCAGACCCGTGGGTTCAATTGGTGGTTTCAAGAGGGTACAAAATAGGGGTTAATACTCTACCACCTCACTGCTTTCCTTTTTCAAATCAACCAAAACTAGCCAAGTACAGATTTGTAAAATGCCCTAAACCACCTCTTGACCCAGGCGATCGTTGCGCCAGTACCACCAGAAGACAGGTTGAGAGGTTTCTACTCAACTCAGGTATTTGTCCTATTCTGGGCTTAAAGTCCCTCAACAAATTCCTTCAAATTCCATAAATCCGCATAGAATCTACAAAGTCAGTCATTGGCTCTCAGAGATGAGGAGAATACATAGGCATCTTGGATATTTACATATGCTATCTACATGGTACCCATTTACCTTGCCTCAGTGTTTACTGCGCTTCGCTTTTGCAGACAACTACTTCTAGTTTGTTGCACTGTGCTTTGGCCTATCCTTTGTTCCCAGAATGTTTGCAAAGGTCTTGGCACCTCTGCGTGACCTGCTCAGAACTCAGGGCATCCAAGTCACTGGCTATCTAGATAACTTAATTCTGAAGGGCTCCTCTCCCTTGCAGCTATCGGATAATGTGCACAAGACACTGAAGATGCTCCAGGCTTTTGTCTTGGTAATCAGTTTCAGCCAATCTTCTTTTTTACAGCCTTCTCTTCACCTGGAAGGAATACTTGGATCTGGTCCTGGATACATCCTAAGCAAAAGTCTTTCCGCAAGAAAACAGAAAAAAAAGTATTTTCTGTAAGCGTACATGCTCGATTCTTGAGTTCCAAGTGACAATCCACATTGACACTCTCCACGAGAGTTCTAGACCAAATGGAAGCTTCCTTTAAAAGCCGTACCATTTGCCGATTCCATTTAAGAACTCTCCAACAAAATATCTTGGTGGCCTGCAACAAGCAGGTTTCTTCTTTCAATTTCCCAGTGCACCTGACCAGCCAAACAAGGTACTCCCTAACAGTAGGGAAGTCCTTCCTTCCCTATCTCTGAAAATTGATCACAACAGACATCTTGGAGCTCAAAGTAGTCAGGTTGGCCCTGCAACACTTTTCCCACTTTTTGAAGGGGCACCCAATCAAGGTGTAGTCAGACAATGCCACAGCAGTTCCCTACATTAACCATCAAGGGGGCACCAGGAGACTGGCTGCCTTAATGGATGAAAACCAGATCATCTGTTCACAGCTGCTCACAGTCCAATGATCTCTGGAGTCCACATTCCAGGAGTGGACAACTGGAAAGTGGATTATCTCAGCTACCATCATCTAGATCAAGGTGAATGGGCCCTTCATCCAGATGTCTTCAATCTAATATGCCAAAAATTGGGGATTCTGGTTGTAGACATCCTAGTCTTCAGAATAAATAACAAAATGCTTTTGTTTGTTGCTGGAACCTTGGATCCTCTAGCTTCAGATGCCTTGATAATCCCCTGGTCTCGTTTCAGGCTAATTTACACCTTTCCTCCAGTCCAATCCTGTGTTTGCTCAAGGAGATAGAGCACGGTAGGAAAACACTGATTCTAATTGCACAAAACTGGCCCAGAAAAACCTGGTACACAGACGTACTGAGATTTCTAGCATACGATCCCTAGCCTCTTCCTAGCAGAACAGATCTGCTATCCCAGGTCCATCTATTCTATGCTGCTTCTAAGTCCTCTGAATGGAATGGCTGTTGAAACCTAGGTGTTAAGTCTCTGAGTCTGTAATTACTACCTTGCTAAAAACAAGAAGTGCCTCTTTTAGGAATATATATTATTGTACCTGGAAATCTTGAACACAGGCACTTCAATACCAGAGATTACTCTGTACCTCGAATTCTGGCCTTTCTACAGTCAGGTCTTGACCATAATTTGGCCTTAAGCGGATGTCTGCTTACCCCTGCAAAAATTAAAAGCCAGCAGCTACACATGCTGCAGCTGCTGACTTTTAATAAAAGGACACTTACCTGTCCTGGAGTCCGATGTTGACAGTAGTGACAGTGTTGACAGCAGTGATGTTGACACCGTAGCTGATGTTTCTGTCAGCTGGTGGGTGCTGCTGACGCCATTGCCTGTAAGGGAACTCGTTAGTGAAGCATTACAATTTCACGCTGGGTCTCTACTGTACATGCATGAAGCACCGCTGCGCTCTACTACTGGCCCACTGGTGGGGGAAGGAGGAGGAGGAAGGAGCCGTGCTGCTGATATAATGCGCTATGGCCCAGTCTCCTGGAAGTGGGGACAAGATACCTGTCAAAGACGTATCCATTCCCCCCCCCTCAAAAAAGGTGCCAAATGTGGCACCAGAGGGGGGGAGTAGGCAAATGAGCGGAAGTTCCACTTTTGGGTGGAACTCGGCTTGAGGTACTCTTAAGGGCTAGGTTTTGGTCTTATCTATTCTTTTTCCAAGGCCTCTGACTTGGCTCTCCCTTGTAAAAAAAATACTTTCTTCAAGTTGTTGTATCTTGTATTAAACCCTGAAAATTGATCCTGTACCCTTAAAGCATAACTTACACAGCACAAGCACTGTACTGTGTAATTTGTCCTTTTTTTGTATAATCTAAAATATCTGGTTGATCCTGCCTGGTGCTTCCCGCCCCCCCTGTAAATTGACCACGTTTATCGTGGCTGCTGATCCATGATCCCGTGGGCAGTTTACGTGCTTCCGTCATCCCACTGTCTCTCCTTTTTCTCCCCCTTTCCCCCACCCACCCTGCCTGTCAGCTAGTCTGTGCCAATCTGTTCCCTGTCCCTCCCTCCCTGCTGCTAAAATAACGGTGTCTTATTCCTAGAATTCACTGTTAGATTAAGTTATGTGCTCCAGTGTACGTGCTTTAAAAAAAAAATTGCAGCTTAGTACCTTATTTCACAGTGCCGCTTGTCGCTCACGTGACCGCCTGCCCCTTTCCTCCTCTCCTCCCCTCCCCTCCTCTTGGCTGACATCAGTGGGGGATTCTCAGCCCCTCCCACTGTAGCTATCAGATCAGGGGAGGACAGCAACAGGCAGTCACGTGAGTCGAGTGGCGCTCTGAAGTAAGGTGTAAAGCTGCATATTTTTTGTAAAGCACATACACTGGGGCACATAACTTAATCTAACACAGTAGATTCTAGGAATAAAACACAGTGGCTTTGCAACCGCTTTAATCTTGCCTTGTGCTTCCTTAGGGTCTCAAATTGGTTCTCGTTACCCTGCAGAAACCACCTTTTGAACCTATTGGGGATATCCTTCCAGAAGATTTCTCATGCAAAGTAGCCCTTTTGGTCACTGACACATCTCTCTGACATGTTTCTGAATCAATAGCCCTTTCCTGTAGAGAGCTTTTTCTCATTCTTCACAATGACAAGCTTGTCTTGCGTCCAAAGCCATTCTTTCTTCTTAAAGCGGTCTCAGCATTCCACCTCAACAAGGACATTATTCTCCCATCCTTATGGCTTGCTCTCAAGAATCCTAAGAAAATCTCTACATTGTCTGGATGTAGTGAGAGCCATTAGAGTATATACCACAAGGCTACAGCTCCAATCAGACAAATGGGTTCCCTCTTTCCCTCTTTGTCCTGTTCTATGGACCTTACAAGGGACAATGGTGTGTGATATATTAATGTTTTTAACCCCTAAGTGCATTAAGGTCAAGTAAGTTGGAGACATTCTGTAGGAATGTTATTCCAGTGCATAGCTTGGTGTCCTCTGCAAACACAGAAATGGTCAATTTTTTAATCCCAGACTTTATATTTAATAATATAATTTATAAATATGTTAAAATGTAAGGGTCCCAACCCTGAACCTTGGGGTACACCACTGATCACCTTAGACCAGGGATATGCCATTAGCGGACCTCCAGATGTTGCAAAACTACAAGTCCCATCATGCCTCTGCCTCTGGGTGTCATGCTTGTGGCTGTCAAAGTCTGCTATGGAGTTCTTTAACAGCTGGAGGTCCGCTAATTGCATATCCCTACCTTAGACCATTCAGTATTTGAATCATTAATCACTATTCTCTCTGAATACAATCTTTTAGCTAGTTTTGCATCCATTCACAAACTGAAATTTTTAAGCCTGTAGACTTTAATTTATAAATTAGCTTTGTGTGGGGAACTGTATCAAACACTTTTGCAAGTCCAAGTATACGCTATACACAAGCCACTCTTTTATCTAAGTTATTTCCTACTACTCCAGAAAAGGAAATCAGATTTGTTTGACAAATTTGTTCTTTCATTAATTCATTGCTTCAAATATTGTTTTCTAGCAAAAACTGTATGTGGTCTTTAGTTACTTGGTAAAGACTTTGATCCCCTTTTAAATATAGGCACCGCATTGGCCTTGCGCCAGTCTAGTGGTAACGAGCCAGTCAACAAAGAGCCTCTAAAAATTGGAAACAATGGCTTTGAAATAACAGCGTTCAACTCTTTGAGAACAAATGGGTGTAAACCATCTGGTCCGGGTGCTTTATCCACCTTTATTTTGTCTAAATGTTTCTGGACCATATACATTTTAAGCCATTAGGTTTCTTTTGGGGCTATATCAATGGTATCCTCTTTATAGATTTGAGATTTCCCATTTTTCCTTTGTATACACAGAGCTGAAGAAGGTATGTAATAAATTTGCCTTCTCTTTGTCGCCAGTCACCAACTCGAAATGATCTTGTAAAGGGTCTACGTGTTCACACCCAACTTTGTAGTATTACTGCATTGTATATTTCAAGAATTTTTGGCTTTTTGCCCTACTCACTTTTGCAACTTGTCATGAATTTTTGTAGCCTTGATTAGTGTTCTTTCACTATTGTATTTTTTGAATGCCCCTTTCTTAATCATTTTATAGCTTTTTAAACTTTGTATATGAGTCTGATAGGTTTTTCATTCAGCCTTTTAAAATTATTTGCCCATGGGAATATATTTCTTTATCGTACATCATGGGACACAGAGCCATAGTAGTTACTATGTGGGTTATAGGCCACCTTTTAGGTGATGGACACTGGCCCTAAGACAGGAAGTCCACTCCCTATATAACCCCTCCCTCTACTGGGAGTACCTCAGTTTTTGTAGAAAAGCAATATACATGTATTAAAAGAGGGGAGGGACCTCTGTATCCTGTGATGTACTCCAAGAAAAGGATTTTACAGGTAAGCTGTTATAAAAATCCTATTTTCATTTTTGTACGTCATGGGACACAGAGCCATAGTAGTTACTATGTGGGATGTCCCAGAGCAATGCCAACTGAGGGAGGGAGACAACAAAAGTAGGGCACCATGAGACCAGAGGACTTGTACTGCTGCCTGCAGCACACTGCGCCCAAAGGTGATATCCTCATGACTTTTTACATCCACCTGATAGAATCTGGTAAATGTATGGACAGAAGGCCAAGTTGCGGCCTTGCAGATTTGAGCCATGGAGGCTTGGTGATGCACTGCCCATGAAGCACTAACAGCCCTAGTGGAGTGTGCTTTAATTTGTTTTTCTTTTAGCTTTTTAAAATTATTGGCCCATGGGAATATATTTCTTTACATACATCACAGGACCCAGAGCCATAGTAGTTGCTATGTGGGTTATAGGCCACCTTTAGGTGATGGACACTGGCACACCCTAAGACAGGAAGTCCACTCCCTATATAACCCCTCCCACTACTGGGAGTACATCAGTTTTTTCGTCAGTGTCTTAGGTGTTGGTCACGAGTAAAGATGTGCTCTGCTGAACTCCACTGGAATATTCCTTGCTGGGGCAGGTTATGCAACTGGATCCTTTCAAAGTGTCTTTTTAGGCCGAATTGAATGGTGCCTCGTGGCGGAAGAAATGAGGTTTAGCCCGTAACGCTTCTCTTTTTAGAGAGCTGGTCCCCGGCATCCAGTGCTTTTGGTTTTTTCAGCCATAAAGTTTTCCTGGTGGGGTGCTTTACGGGTCCAGGGGTGTGGATCCCCTGATAAAAAGGGGCCATGGTCCCTGAAGGTTTTTTAACGGAACCCACTGTGATGGTTGAAGATTGGGTCTGTTGGTTTTACCACAGTATCCCTGCGGCAGGAAAGGTAAGTGGAGATTCCTAAGGAATTTTTAATTTTCTTATGGACTGTCTCCTTTTAAAAAAGTAAATGTTGTCATGCCTAAGTCACCACTGGGGGCTGTATAGAGCTCGTACCTTGTCATGCTTTCCATAGATCACTCTGTCTGCAGAAGCTGCAGGCTCCCTTCGGTGAAGCAGTCCCAGGCCTCTGGTAAGATGTTGGGTGGCATTTTTTTCTAAAAACGCCCCCACCTGGGCAGAAGCTTTCCCCCTCTCCCACAGGAAAGTAGGGGGAAGCCCAGAACGATCGGCCGATGCCGCTCCATTCGTCCACCGCCTCTGTACGGCGGTCTGTCTTCTCATCTCCTCCTCGCCCCCCTCCCCCACACACGCCAATCCCAGTCAGATTGGAAGCCTGCGCTCATGCGGGAAAACACTCCTGTGGCGTTATAGTGTGGCAACGTCCAGCACGGTAATGCATTATATAAAGGCTCCATTTGGCAGATTGCAACTAACGGAGGGACACGAGCAGAAGGGGGCATGTAAGTGGTGACACATGCATTCCCTTGGCACATTTACTGAAGCATCAGGCTGAACATTAATTGCAGCGGCAGTTGCTGGACTGTTTACTCAAGCAGTGGGTGCAAATTCTTCTGGTAGTACCTCTGCATTTGTGCATCGGGCTATGGTCAGAAGGGGAGGTAGAAATACCCCAAAAGAGTCTCCCTCAAGCTCTAAAAAGCCTAAACTCATCTCTACAATGGCACCCTGCCCTGAGAGTTCTGGGGTGGTGGTCAGAGTGAGCCATCGGGGCCGTCAAATGTTGCAACTGTTTCTAACACTGCAGCCCCTGTCTATATTACTGAAGAAGTTTTTTCCTCAGCCATGATAGGTTTGGAAGAAAGGTTAGCGGCTTTAATCGCATTCTCCCAAAGTGGGACAAAATGCGATGGGTCCCCTTCCATATCCCAGGACCCTCAAACAGAGGAACTGGGGGCGGAAGGAGATGAATTTCCCTTAGGGGACCGTGGTGAGGCTGATGACTCCTCTTCTGAGAGGTTAAATGCGGAGGGATCAGCTTCACAATCTGAAAGATTGATGGTACATTCTCTTACTGAATTGGTTCACTCCACATTTATGCTACCCTTAACTGAGTCGGTTGATAAGCCCACTTCTTGTTTGGGTTCGCTAAAGCCTCCTCAAGCTGTGCATGCCTTTCCTGTCCATTCATTGCTCGAAAAGCTTATGTATTCTGAGTGGGATCACCCAGATAAGCATTTTTTTCCTCCTAAAAAGTTTTCAACACTTTATCCTATGGAGGAAAAATTTACCAAAAAATGGGAGATACCAGCGATTGACGCTGCTATATTCTCTGTGAATAAAAGTTGACTTGTCCGGTAGACAATGCTCAAATGCTTAGGGATCCAACGGATAAGAGGTTGGAATTCTCTTAAAAAACGCATTTTCTTTGGCAGGTTCAGTGACTCAGCCTGCGGTGGCAGCAATTGGTGTATGTCAATCATTGAGAGACCAGTTTAAACAGGTGCTCAAGGTTATTCCTGATCAGCAGGCCCAGGATTTTATCCGAGCTACCAGGGGCTTTGTGTTTTGCAATAGGCGCCATGAGAGATTCTATTCTTTATGCCTCGCGCCTTACATTTGGGCTAGTGCATATGCGTAGAATACTATGGTTGAAAAATTGGTCAGCCGAAGCACCATGCAAAAAGCTCCTGGCTAGTTTTCCCTTTCACAGTGAACGGCTGTTTGGGGATGATTTGGATAAATACATCCAAAGAATTTCTGGTGGAAAAAGTACCCTTTCGCCAGTTAGGAAAGGAGTAAATGTATATCATTTAAACAAGCTCCTTCTCCAGTGCCAGGGGCATCAGCCTCCAGGCAGTCACGACGGCCTCTGCCGTCAAATTTAAAAGGTAAACCTCAGGGTCAACCCCAGGGACAAAAGAAGTCCTGGGGGAGGAAACCTACAAAACAAAATTCTAAAGCCTCCTAATGAAGGGGCGCCCTTGCTCGTTCGAGTGGGGGGAAGACTTCTTTAGTTCTCAAGGGTCTGGCAGGAAGAGTGTCGAGACAGATGGGTGGCTTCCTCAATAGCTCTAGAGTACAAACTAGAGTTTCGAGAGTCCCTGTCTCCTCGTTTTCTCAGATCAAACGTTCCCAAGGATCCAGAGAAAAAGAAGTCTCTTTCAAGCATTGCACCATCTTTTGTCTCAAAAGGTGATCTCGGTGGTCTCCATGGAAGAGCAGGGATTGGGGTTTTATTCAAACCTTTTCACGGTACCAAAACCAAATGGAGATGTCAGACCCATTCTAGATCTCAAAGATCTAAACCGGTTTCTGAATATCCGCTCTTTTCACTTGGAGTCAATACGATCAGTGGTCTCCATCCTACAAGGTGGAGAACTTCTGGCATCAATCGACATCAAGGATGCATATCTTCATGTGCCTATTTTTCCCACTCACCAGAAATATCTACGTTTCGAGGTAGAAAATCTTCATTTTCAGTTTGTAGCTCTGCCTTTCGGTCTAGCTACTGCACCTCAAGTGTTTACAAAGGTCCTGGCCCCTCCTCTGGCCAGATTAAGGGCCCAGGGGATAACGATTATAGCTTACCTAGAGGATCTGCTCTTGATAGACCAGTCAGTTGCCCGCTTAGACCAAAGTTTGGTCACCACAGTCAACTACCTGGAGTACCTAGGTTGGGTTCTCAACCTAGAGAAATCTTCCTTAAAACCATCAAGGAGATTAGAATACTTAGGTCTGATCATAGATACAGCCCAGAAAAAGGTATTCTTGTCCCAGGCGAAGATCAGCACCATAAAGAAACTGATTCAGGTGGTCAAGGCAAAAAAGAATCCTTCTATTCGGCTTTGCATGAGTTTGTTGGGAAAGATGTTGGCTTTATTCAAGGCCGTTCCTTATGCTCAGCTTCATTCGAGGCTGCTGCAAAACAGTATCCTATCGACTTTGAACAAGAAGGTCCAAGCTCTAGATTTCCCAATGTGTCTGTCTCCATGGGTGCACGGGAGCCTCAGTTGGTTGATAACCAAGAATCTGCAGAAAGGAAAATCCTTCCTACCAGTTACCTGGAAGGTGGTAACAACAGATGCCAGCCTTTCAGGTTGGGGAGCAGTCCTGGAAGAGGCGACTGTCCAAGGGAAATGATTCAGATCACAAATGACCTTGCCCATCAACATTCTAGAGATTCGGGCAGCGCGTTTAGCCCTGAGGGCCTGGAGATTCAGGTTACGGAGTTGTCCTGTCGGGATCCAATCCGACAGTGCCACAGCAGTGGCCTATATCAATCACCAAGGGGGCACGAGAAGTCGTGCGGCCCAGAGAGAGGCAAATCATATCCTAACTTGGGCAGATAACAAAGTACCTTGCCTGTTGGCAGTCTTCATTCCAGGAATAGAAAATTGGCAAGCGGACTACTTGAGTCTCCAGCAATTGTTCCCGGGAGAATGGTCCCTTCACCCTGATATCTTCCTGGCAATTTGCCGAAGATGGGGGATCCCAGACATAGATCTGTTTGCGTCCAGGTTCAACAAGAAGATCGACAACTTTGTGTCAAGAACAAAGGATCCGCTAACATGCGGAACAGATGCCTTGGTGTTCCCGTGGAATCAGTTCTCATTGATTTATGCATTCCCTCCTATTCTGCTGCTTCCACGACTTCTTCGCAGGATCAAGCAGGAAGGGAAGTCAGTGATTCTTGTGGCCCAGAAGATCTTGGTATGCAGAGATCATAAGGATGGCGGTAGGGGACCCATGGACTCTACCACCATGTCCAGACCTTCTCTCGCAAGGTGCAGTATTCCATCCTACCTTACAAACGCTAAATTTAATGGTTTGGCTATTGAGACCCACATTCTGAAGTAGCGTGGGCTGCCAATTTCAGTAGCATCTACCTTGATTAATACAAGGAAACCGCCCTCTAGAATCATGTATTATAGAGTCTGGAAGGCATATGTTTCCTGGTATGAATCCAGGGGTTGGCACACCAGGAGGTATGTCATAGGTAGAATCCTTGACTTTCTGATAGGGTTAGATAGGGTTAGAAATGAAGCTGGCTTTGAGTACTATCAAAGGCAAGGTCTCGGCCTTATCGGTAATATTTCAACGACCACTTGCTTCGCATTCTTTGGTTCGTAGCTTTATTCAGGGGGTGACGCAACTTAATCCTCATCAATATATCCTAGTAAACTCCGTAGGGGATTACAGATATTGGGTATCTGAGTTAGGGAACTGATGAAGGCCGTGACCTTCGACCAGCACTTCCTAATCGGAGTGCACTCCCACATCAGGTGAAAGAATGTGCCATCAGCCATGCCGCATCGGGAGCATAATGCAGAGGGTAATCTATTTAGTTTATACAGTAAACTTGGCGTAAAATATAATCTGCATAACAATTTAGTCTGTATTATCTTGTCACGGGAAGAAATGACGGAGGGAACCCGAAGGGGGAGAACTTCCTGCCAGATATCCTCCGTCAGTTCAGGAATGTCAGCACTCCATCTAGTTGCCGTATTGCTGAGCCTATTAGTTGTAGATTGTAAGAGGGACCTATAGTATGTTTAAACTAGTTTGGTGTAAGAAGAGTAGGTCAGTAGTCGTTCTAGCGGAGAGAGCTGAACAACTATGTTACAAAGGCCGAACTGTGTTGCCGCAGTGTGACGTATCTGTAAATATAGGAAGTATGCTGTGCAGGGTAGGTTATATTCTCTACGAAATTCCTCAAAAGGGTGGAACATGTTATCTGAAAATAAGTGCTTAATTGTTTTCACCCCTCGTTTAGACCAGTATCCCCCATCAGTTCTATGGGAGAATTCTTGTAGATTTGGATTCCCCCATAGCGGAGTGTTTGGTGAGTATATACTGCGTTCAACGGATGGCAGCATTTTGTTGAGCCTAAAAATCCGTAAGGTCCTCGCTAGGATAGTTGTACCCTCTCTCCCTCTAAGGGACATTCGGTGAATCAGGTTTTGGAGGGACTAATAGGAGGTAGGTATTGCTGCCTCCAGGGCAGTGGCCGCATTGTTGGCTTCAGGATAAAACCACCAATGCGCATAAGCCAGCTGCGAGGCGATCTAATGGGTTTGAAGGCAGGGTAAAGCCAGTCTCTACCACCGGCAACTGCAGGGTATTTTTAGCAATCCTAAATGCTCCCCCCCTCCAGATAAAAGTGGTAAGGATTGTATCTTTGACTTTATTAACCATTTGCCGCCTGTCATATAGTAAAATGACGGCGTCAAAGTGGTTTCAAGATTCTGACTGGGCGTCATATGACGCCCTCAGGATATTAAGCCGCATCGTAGCAATCGTTGTTGCGGTGTGTCAGTCTGTGATCTCTGACGGAGACTCTTTACCACGTGATCAGCCGTATCCAATCATGGCTGATCACGATGTAAACAGGAAAAGCCGGTGATCGGCTTTTCCTCACTCGCGTCTGTCAGACGCGAGTAGAGGAGAGCCGATCGGCTGCTCCTCTGACAGGGGGTCTGTGCTGATCAATTATCAGCACCCCCCCCCCTCCCCCCCCCCGAGGATGCTCACACTGGACCACCAGGGACGCCACTAGGACCACCAGGGATGTCACCACAATGTATGCCAGCCTAGACCACCAGGGATGCCAATCAGTGCCCACAATGGATGCCAATCTGTGGCCACAATGGGCATCACTGATTGGCAGGCATTATTGTTTGGCACTGATTGGCATCCATCAGTGCGACTTATCAGTGCCCATCCATGCCACCTATCAGTGCCCGTCCTTGCCGCCTATCCGTGCTGCCTATCCATGCCACCTATCCGTGCTCATCCGTACCCATCCGTCCTGCATATCAGTGCCACCTATCAGTGCCGCCTATCAGTCCCGCATATTAGTGCTCATCATCAGTGCCGCCTTATCTGTGCCCGTCAGTGCAGCCCCATCAGTGCCCATTAGTGAAGGAGAAAACTTACTTATTTACAAAGTTTTGTAACTGAAACAAAAAAAAAAACATTTTTTTTTTTTTTCAAAATTTCCGAGAGGTGTTCAAATACCACCAAAAGAAAGCTCTATTTGTGTGAATAAAATGATAAAAATTTAGTTTGGGTACAGTGTAGCATGACTGCGCAGTTGTCATTCAAAGTGCGACAGCGCTGAAAGTTGGTCTGGGCAGGAAGGTGTATAAGTGCCCTGTATTGAAGTGGTTAACATATACTGGTGAATTACTCAGGATATACAGAAATCGTGGTAAAAAGATCATTTGGGACTTAAATTTAGTTCTGTCGGCATTGCAGAAACAGCTTTTTGAGCCGATACGGCATATCCCCCTTGGTCCTTTTGACAAGGAAACAAGTTTTTCTGGTGGCCATATCTTCTGCAAGAAGGGTATCGGAGTTGGCTGCTCTTTCTTGTAAAGAGACTAATTTAATTATTCGTCTTCATCCTAGCTTTCTCCCGAAGGTAGTGTCAGATTTTCATCTAAACCAGGATATTGTTCTACCTTCATTTTTTTCCAGAACCCTGTTCTACGGAAGAGAAGTCAGTACATTCTCTTGATGTGGTGAGAGCAGTCAAAGTCTACTTGAAAGCAACTGCTCAGATTCGAAAAACTGATGTTTTGTTTGTGTTGCCTGAAGGTCCTAAAAAAGGACAGGCAGTATCGAAATCTACTATTTCTAAATGGATTCAGCAAGTAATTGTTCAAGCTTATGGTTTGAAGAGGAAGATAACATCCTCTCAAATTAAAGCACACTCCATTAGGACTGTTAGTGCTTCGTGGGCAGTGCATCACCAAGCCTCCATGGCTCAAATCTGCAAGACCGCAACTTGGTCTTCTGTCGATACATTTACCAGATTCTATTAGGTGGATGTAAAAAGGCATGGGGATATCACCTTTGGGCGCAGTGTGCTGCAGTCAGCAGTACAAGTCCTCTGGTCTCATGTTGCCCTACTTTTGTTCTGTCTTCCTCCCCTCAGTTGGCATTGCTCTGGGACATCCCACATAGTAACTACTATGGCTCTGTGTCCCCTTATGTACGATAAAGAAAATAGGATTTTTATAACAGCTTACCCATAAAATCCTTTTCTTGGAGTACATCACGGGACACAGAGGTCCCTCCCCTCTTTTAATACACGTATATTGCTTTGCTACAAAAACTGAGGTACTCCCAGTAGTGGGAGGGGTTATATAGGGAGTGGACTTCCTGTCTTAGGGTGTGCCATTGTCCATCACCTAAAGGTGGCCTATAACCCACATAGTAACTACTATGGCCCTGTGTCCCATGATTTACTCCAAGAAAAGGATTTTACAGGTAAGCTGTTATAAAAATCCTATTTTTGCAGTGTGTTTGCATATAGTCAATTTGAAATATTCCCATTTCTGTCTTGGAGAGCATCCTTCAGCCTTGGAAAATTTGCTCACTTAAAAATAAAGTGTTTTTATTGTTTACAACTTCCATGAAATCATGTTACAATTCCTGCTACCCAGAAATTATTTTAAATATACGTTAGTTATAGGCTCTGCATCGTTTTGAGATTAACAGATCCAGCAGAGCATTATTTCTAGATGGGGCTTCTATAAACTGTACCATAAAATTGTCTTGTAAAAGATTCATACATTTCTGCCCTTTTTACTGTTCTGGCAGTGCCATTATTCCAGTGAATTTCATGGTAGTTAAAATCTCCCATGATATGCCTTTATCCCAGCCATACTTCTCTTCTCAGTCATAGGCGTGCACTTACTTTTGCTCTCCTGTGACACAGAATTGGCTGAAAGCGGCAAAGGCTGGCCATAGACAGTTCCTGCTGAACCGGCCGAGATTTGAACCATGTATGGGCAGGCTGAATGTACCAAGTTGATAGATCGAGCCTGCCGGATTTTACATGTGATTATTGCTAGCGCTTGGTATAGCTGCTAGCTATAACGGCTTCCCCCGCACAACCTCCCCTTCCCCCGCTGGGAGAATAAAATTGGCAAGGCAGGAGGGTATGGCCTGCTTAACCTCTTCCATACCAGGCACTTCCCCCCCTTCCTGCCCAGGACAATTTTTGGCTTTCAGCGCTGTCACACTTTGAATAACAATTGCGCGGTCATGCAACACTGTACCCAAACTTATTTTTATCATTTTCTTCCCACAAATAGAGCTTTCTTTTGGTGGTATTTCATCACCTCTGCAGTTTTTAATTTTTGCGCTATAAATGAAAAGAGACCGACAATTTAAAAAAGAAACTGATGGGCACTGATAGGTGGCACTGGATAGGCAGCACTGATGAGGAGCTACTGACAGGCATTACTGAGTGGCACTGATTGGCACTTCGATGGGGCACTGACAGGCATTACTGATGGGGCACTGATTGGCACTTTTTTGGGCACTGATTGGCACTGACAGGCGTTTAACATGGGGACATGCTGGCAGGTGTTGGGCACTGATTGGCAGCTGATGGACACCTTTTGATGGGGGCTGTGCTGATAATCAATGTGCTGATTACCAGCACGGACCCCCCCTGACAGGGAGAGCAACCGACCGGCTCTCCCTGTCAGCGTGAACTTAGGAAAGCCGTTTACCGGAACTTCCTGATTCACGCGATGATCAGCTGTGATTGGTCACAGCTGATCATGTGGTATAAGAAGCCTCTGTCAGAGGCTTCATACTACGATCAGAGTTGCGGTGTGTCAGACTGACACACAGCACCTCCGATCACTGCGCTGCCTGACTGACAGCTGACCACATGCTGAGAGCCAAAGCCAGCTGCACCCGCCTTTTCTGCCTAGTGCTCCAATGAGTCCTGGAGGGGCAGAACAGTGGCTAACAGTCACTTCCCTCAGCTGTGAAAAGAGCGAGAGCTGAGCAATCAGCAGTCATGTGATTGCTCAGTTCTTGGTCTTAGAGCCGCTCTGGGTGCTGCTACTGCAGCACTGAGGTGAGTATGGATGGTTTTTTTTTTTTTGTTTTTTTTTTTTTTTTTTTTATAATTAACTCAAATTTCTCCTTTAACAGATCAAGCTGTCCAGCAAAATTGGTAGTTGGAGGGTAAAGGCAAAACATTTAACACAGAAAGGGGTGCTTACAGTGGTCAGCTTTTATTCATTTATCTAAAACGTCTATCCCAAAAGAGAAAAAAAAAAAGTTGTAACTGATAAAAGGTTTTAGCTGTAGTTCATTGTTAATTTTTTTTTAGTCAAGTCCATCTAGTTCTACTAGTCCATCTAACACTACCCTTTCTCCAGATTGACAATACTGCTGTCCAGGGCTGGCTCTGTTGCAGTGGAGTGGAGATACCCTAAGACAGAAAGTGTTACTGGCTGGAGCACTAGATAAAAATAGGGGGTGGGGGGGAGAGATAACAGCAGGCACTACATTTAAGAATGAGTAAACTGCAATATACAGTAGCTCACAAAAGTGAGTACACCCCTCACATTTTTGTAAATATTTTATTATATCTTTTCATGTGACAACACTGAAGAAATGACATTTTGCTACAATGTAAAGTAGTGAGTGCACAGCTTGTATAACAGTGTAAATTTGCTGTCCCCTCAAAATAACTCAACACGCAGCCATTAATGTGTAAACCACTGGCAGCAAAAGTGAGTACACCCCAGATGTCCAAATTGGGCCCAATTAGCCATTTTCCCTCCCTGGTGTCATACGACTTGTTAGTGTTACAAGGTCTCAGGTGTGAATGGGGAGCAGGTGTGTTAAATTTGGTGTTATCGCTGCCCCTCTCTCATACTGGTCACTGGAAGTTCCAACGTGGCACCTCATGGCAAAGGACTCTGAAGATCTTAAAAAAAGAATTGTTGCTCTACATAAAGATGGCCTAGGCTATAAGAAGATTGCCAAGACCTTGAAACTGAGCTGCAGCACAGTGGCCAAGATCATTTAGTGATTTAACAGGACAGGTTCCACTGCCAGTATTAAGGCAGAGGTTGAAGGGGTGGGGGGTCAGCCTATCAGTGCTCAGACCATACGCTGCTCACCGCATCAAATTGGTCTACATGACTGTCATCCCAGAAGGAAGCCTCTTCTAAAGATGATGCATAAGAAAGCCTGCAAACAGTTTGCTGCAGACTAAGGATATGGATTAATGGAACCATGTCCTGTGGTCTGATAAGACCAAGATAAACTTATTTGGTTCAAATGGATGGTGTCAAGCGTGTGTGGTGGCAACCAGGTGATTACAAAGACAAGTGTGTCTTGCCTACAGTCAAGCATGGTGGTAGGAGTGTCATGGTCTAGGGCTGCATGAGTGCTGCCGGCACTGGGAAGCTACAGTTCATTGAGGGAATCATGAATGCCAACATGTACTGTGACATACTGCAGCAGAGCATGATCCCCTCCCCTCAGACTGGGCTGCAGGGTAGTTTTCTAACATAACCCCAAACACACCTCCAAGACGACCTCTCCCTTGCTAAAGAAGCTCTGTCTCCAGACCTAAACCCTATTGAGCCATCTGTGGGGCATCCTCCAACGAAAGGTGGAGGAGAGCAAGGTCTCTAACTTCCACCAGCTCCATGATGTCGTCATGGAGGAGTGGAAGAGTACTCCAGTGGCAACCTGTGAAGCTCTGGTGAACTCCATGCCCAAGAGGGTTAAGGCAGTGCTGGAAATTAATGGTGGCCTCACAAAATATTGACACTTTGGGCCCAATTACTCACTTTTGTTGCCAGCGGTTCAGACATTAATGGCTATGTGAGTTATTTTGCGGGGACAGTTATACAAGCTGTACACTCACTACTTTACATTGTAGTAAAGTGTAATTTCTTCAGTGTTGTCACATGGAAAGATATAATTAAATATTTACAAAAATGTGAGGGGTGTACTTACTTTAGTGAGATACTGTATATAACTTTTTTTGTTTTGTGGTGTAATACTACTTTAAAACGGTTTTCAAGGCTAAAGGTTTTTTACCCTAATGCATTCTTCTCAGCAGTCCCCCTAGTCCCACCCCCCACCCCCCAATACTTACCTGAGCTCCCTCTTGATCCAGCGATGTGTACGAGAGCATCAGTTCTCCGGGGAGTCTCTCTCCTCATTGCTGAGATAGCAGTGGGAGCCATTGGGAGAGCATGTAATCAAAACAGTGTATAATTGCTATCTTTTTAGATAAATGCTAGTGGGTTCAGTGAGTCACCCAGCTTGTCGATTAGGACAGTAGAACTGGGTATCTTCAGCAAAATGTTGTAGCTATTGTCTCCCAGAAATATAAGAAACCAGGGTGCGATTTTGTTTATGGTCACCCTCCTATACCAGAAATATCAGTTTTTGGCTGACAAGCCCTCTAAATTGTATATTTAGAAAGGCTACGTTCACACTATGCCAGTTTCTTGGCACTGTTTTTGAAATGGCTGCTGTAACTATGAAAAACACAGGGAAAACCCTGCCCCCTTTCCAAAATCACAACTGCAAGGAAACATGCTGAGGTTTCCAGTGTGTGGGGGTGTCATTAAGAATTAATGTCACTCTGTGCCTCTGATAACAGCAGTATGCTTGTGCTGTGGGTACGGGAAAAGCATGCAATTTACACGCAGTTCCACACCGGCTGAAGTGTGAACCTAGACCTAATCATTTTTTTTTGTTTTTGAAAAAGTACAACTGTCATGGTTGTTTGAAGTATAAAGTGTAACATTATTTTTGTTTTGGAAGGGTTAGAACCCCTGCAATGTTATGCTGATATTCTGTGTGCTAGGCTCCGGATCTTCGGTTGTTTAATATCTTATGATAGTGCAAAAACCAGTTCAGTATATAGAACTCGCTAGCTTCGGTGAGGCCACTTTCATGAGGCAGGGTGTCCCCAACTGGTTGATGCAGAGTAAAACTGTACATGTCTAAAGGGAAAAAATATGAGTACCACACCAATGGTTAAGGAGTCCAGAAATGTTTTCATTCATTCAAAAAGTCTAGCTGTCCAAAATCCAAATTTTGACTTGTTCCCTGAACAAGGAGTAGAGGTGAAATCTTCCAGTAAGTACTGTTGCTCTGGTGACAACTAAGATGTCCTCTTAATTTCTGCTGTGTTTCAAGAAACTAAGTGAACACAAATCTCCCTATAGGGGCACAAATGGCACAATAAATAAACATTTTAACCCTTTATAGTTATATACAGGGCTAACAAATTTTGGTTTTGCATATACCTGAAACATGATGGAGGGTATACAACCCTTCTACTTATTTTTAATCATGACAACATATTCCGCATGTTATGTTTCTGGTTTTAATTTTCTTTCTTGAAAAGCATCTCCAGAATGACATAAAGGTATTTATTATGTAATTGTAGTTTAGATTTTGACCTTTTACTAGAAATGCCCAGGATTAATGATTAAAGTGGAGTTCCAGTCATTTGTGTGTTTTTAAAAGTCAACAGCTACAAAAAGTTTAGCTGCTGACTTTTAATAAACACACACTTACCTGTCCCACGGTCCAGCGGTGCACTCACCCCAGCAGTTTTCTTCCTCTCTCCTCCCTCAGGGGTGCCTGTATCTCTACTATGGGCACCCAGGTGTGACAGCTTGCGGCTTCACAGCCAGGTGCCCACTGTGCATGCGTTACGTGAGCGGCGATGCGCTCTTTGATTGGTCCCAAAGCCTTTTAGGACCTGTCCTGTGTCCCAGAAGACTTCAGGGGAGGGATCTTCCACTTCCGATAGCCTAAGGCGACCGAAACGGAAGTGGCTGTGGGTGCCTGTCAGAGTCAGGTACTCGCTCCCCCCCCCCTCCTCCCCAAAAGCTCTCTTTCACCATCAGGAGCTGGGGAGGAGGCCTTAAAGTGAAATTTTCCATATTTTCTCATGTTACAACCAAAAACATAAATGTATTTTATTCAAATTTTATGTGATAGGCCAACACAAAGTGGCACATAATTGTGAAGTGGAAGGAAAATGATAAATGGGGTTCAGTTTTTTTTTTTTACAAATAAATAGCCCATGGTAATTCTGGAGCTGCAGAGATCCACAACTCAGGTGGGAGAATCTGCCCACAGGACAATTAGTCGTGCCCTCCACAAATCTGGCCTTTATGGAAGAGTGGCAAGAAGAAAGCCATTGTTGGAAGAAAGCCATAAGAAGTCCTGTTTGCAGTTTGCGAGAAGCCATGTGGGGGACACTGCAAACATGTGGAAGAAGGTGCTCTGGTCAGATGAGACCAAAATGTAACTTTTTGACCTAAAAGCAAAACCCTATGTGCGGTAGAAAACGAATGGGGATGCTCTTTAGCAGGGACAGGGAAGCTGGTCAGAGTTGATGGGGAAAAAAAGGGGGGGGGGGGACTGCGCTATATAATACTTGGGAAAATAAAATTATGTGATGTGAGTCAATTATAGTGAAACAGCAGCGATTCTAACAATATGACACCCATATGGCACTGAAAAATTAGAAAACAAAAAGAATCGCGCTAGTAAGTGACAAAAAGTGCATGAAAACTGTGGAAACAGTGACAACTCTAAATAAGCAAAATTTTAGATAAACACAAGAAAACAGTGGCATCAAATATTGACCACTCATACGATCTTGAAAAGTCCAAAGAGTGAACTAAAATAACAGTCTTAAAGGTGGCAACTAAACCACCTATCTAAATAAAAATCCAAGTGAATATCAAATATTCTTCCGTGAAAAAGCAGTTCACCACCAAGAATGGAAGGGGTCACTGCTTACCGCAAAGCCACGATCCCCCACTACAGAGGATCACAGCTCGCAAACACAGCTGAAACTGGCAACTGGAACTCGCATCGGTATCCACTACAGGTTCATCAAATCATCAGCGGTTACGGACCAACTCGTGGAAGAGGCGTACCATAAAACGAAGATGGAACTCACATAGTGTAAAACCATAGAGGACTTTATTTAAAACTCATAAAATACACACTTACAGCGTCATCCAGAAAAAGAAAGCCTTAAGTCCGGTCCGTTGGCCGTGTGGACTCGGACAAACCCGTCCTACTGGAGATCGAGCACAGATTGGAGGTGCAATCTGTTCTCGATCTCCAGTAGGACGGGTTTGTCCGAGTCCACACGGCCAACGGACCGGACTTAAGGCTTTCTTTTTCTGGATGACGCTGTAAGTGTGTATTTTATGAGTTTTAAAAAAAGTCCTCTATGGTTTTACACTATGTGAGTTCCATCTTCGTTTTATGGTACGCCTCTTCCACGAGTTGGTCCGTAACCGCTGATGATTTGATGACCCTGTAGTGGATACCGATGCGATTTTCAGTTGTGTTTGCGAGCTGTGATCCTCTGTAGTGGGGGGTCGTGGTTTTCCGGTAAGGAGTGACCCCTTCCATTCTTGGTGGACTGCTTTTTCACGGAAGAATATTTGATATTCACTTGGATTTTTATTTAGATAGGTGGTTTAGTTGCCATCTTTAAGACTGTTATTTTAGTTCACTCTTTGGACTTTTCAAGATCGTATGAGTGGTCAATTTTTGATACCACTGTTTTCTTGTGTTTATCTAAAATTTTGCTTATTTAGAGTTGTCACTGTTTTCACAGTTTTCATGCACTTTTTGTCACTTACTAGAGCGATTCTTTTTGTTTTCTAATTTTTCAGAGTTGATTGGAAGATGGATGAAGCCAAATACAGGGCAATCTTGGAAGAAAACCTGTTCGAGTCTGCAAAAGACTTGAGACTGGGGCAGAGGTTCACCTTCCAGCCGGACAACAACCCTAAACATACAGCCAAAGCTACAATGGAATGGCTTAGATCAAAGCATATTCATGTGTTAGAATGGCCCAGTCAAAGTCCAGACCTACAGTAAATCCAATTGAGAATCTGTGGAAAGACTTGAAAATTGCTGTTCACAGATGCTCACCATCCGATCTGACAGAGCTTGAGCTATTTTGCAAAGAAGAATGGACAAAAATGTAATTCTCCTAGATGTGCAAAGCTGGTAGAGACATTCCCAAAAACACTTGTAGCTGTAATTGCAGAAAAAGGTGGTGCTACAAAGTATTAAGGGGGCTGAATACTCCAATACTGATCTCCAGGACGAGGGTGATCTCCAAGATCTACAGAGTATTAAATGAGGGGACAGGGACGGAGATACCATCAAACATCGAGAAGTGGGAGAGGGAATTGGGAGCACCAGCAAATGAGGTCGAGATTAGGCAATTACTGAGGCGGGTCCATGCTACTTCGGTTAATAGCAATATAATAGAACTAAACTACAAATGCATGGCCCGTTGGTACATCACCCCCCGATAAGGCACATAAATGCCAAAGAGAAAAATCACATTTATGTTGACGCGGGTGTAACGAAATAGGGACTACGGCCCATATTTGGTGGCACGGTCCTGAAATAAAAAGATATTTTAAGGGAGATTAGGCAAATAATCAGAGAGATAACAAACATAGACATCCCTGACGACCCGTGGGGGTGCCTATTCCACGGGATTAGTATGCCAACTAAGCAATATGTAAAAATGTTGCTCCCGCACCTTTTAAACGCGGCAAAAAGCCTTTAAACCCAGACATTGGCAGGAACCCAAAAAGCTGGTGCAACAAAGTAAATGAAATTTAATATTTAGAATATCGTAGGTTCCATAACGGAGTGGGAACTGAGGAATTTGAAGAGAAATGGTGGGACTGGGTTGATTTTAAGCAAACAACAAGATTCGCAGAAATAATGGTAGCATAGGATAAAAACCACAGTAGAGGAAGTATAAGATGGACATGTAATGGGAGAGTGGGATCCGAGGAAAAGAATAGGATAGACTTGGAGCGAGGAAGGTAGATGGGGTGGGAGAGTGGGGTTGGGGGGGGTCTTTTTTTTTTTTGTCATTAATGTATTGAGAAATTGTGTATATAAATGGTACATAAATGGTACAGCGAGGTTACATCCTCGACATAACAAAAACAATAAAGAAATAATAATTAAAAAAGGGGGGGGCTGAATACAAATGCACACCACACAGATATTTATTTGTAAAAAATTTTGAAAACCATTTATCATTTTCCTTCCACTTCACAATCTATGGTCTATCACAAATCCCAATAAAATACATTTAATATTTTGGTTGTAACATGACAAAATGTGGAAAATTTCAAGGGGTATGACTACTGTTTCAAGGCACTGTATAAGATGACAGAAATACTTTAAGGCTCTGTTCACACTGTCGCAACGGGAAAGTCGCGACTTCATTGTGGCTTACTTATGGCTTAACAGACGTGAATGCAAGTCGCGATGAAGTCACCCCAAAGTAGGGTAGGAACCTTTTTCCAAGTCGCTGCGCCTTGAGTCGCACCAATTAGAATGGTTGCATTGCAGTTAATAGAGTGCAACTTGTCATGCAACCCTGAACTCTTCAAGTCGCCGCAGTGTGAACCATGCCCAAAGGACAACCATTGTCCAAAAATATTTTTTTTTCATACTAGGTATTAATGTTACATAGTAATTTCAAGGAGGAATGTTCCACCTTTGAAAAGGGGTGCTCCATTATAATTCTACCTCCAAACTGGAGGTTCTTGGGGAAAAAAAAAATCAGAAGGTCAACAGAATGGGCAGTTTTTGTGTTTTTATATTCCATATGTTCGGATCCTTTGCTGCAATCCTTCTAGTCTGCATCTATTATCTAGCTCTGAAACGCGGCCCTACACACAACAGGTGCCCCAAAGTATCTCTAAAACAGTAGTGTATGGAAACAATTGTTCTTATGGAGTACTGCTTAGAAAGCAACAGAAACGTATAACCGTGAGATTATGGTCCAGTAGGCTTAACCACCTCTATACCATTATATTGCATACCCTTACTTTTAAGGCATTTTTTCAGTTTTCATAGTTTGACTGACTATTACTCGGTCATGCAACGCTGTACCCAAATTAATTTTATGTAAATTGTTTTCTTAGACAGATATACAGTACCTTACTTTCTTTTGGTGGTATGTAATAACCACTTTTTATTTACTAAATAAAGGAAGAAAATAATAATTAAATAAAAAAAAAAGAAAAGCGGTCTGTCTTCCTTTCTATTGTAAAACAGAGAAAATATAAAAGCCAAGGCCATTGCAAACACACCCCAAATGACCACTTTTTGGAAAGTGGACACTTAAAGTGATCTTGGTTGATTCAAGTGCAAGTTTTGTGTTTAAAGCGGGTGTAAACCCTGGTGGGGAAAAAGATGTATGCATCGCATACTAGCTCATTATGAAACGCTTACCTTGGAACAAAGCCCTTCAGTGGCGCCCACACACCGCTGAGACAGCTGACATCTTCCCCGGTGTGTGTTCCAGGATCGAGGGCTCCGGCGCTGTGAGTGGCTGAAGCCGCAATAACGTCACTCCCGCGCATGTGTGTGGGAGCCACCGTTTACGGGAAGAGCTCTGAAGGCCTGACACGGTAAGTCAGACCTTCAGAGCGCATGCGCCGATAATGTCATCGGCTGCATGCACTCTGAATATCTCCTAAACTGCAAGTTTAGGAGATAGTCACAGTACCTACAGGTAAGCCTTACTATAGGCTTACCTGTAGGTACAAGTAAAAAATTAGAGGTCACTTCCACTTTAATAGAGGAAGAACCTTCCCTGAGGGATGAAATAAAAAAAAAACAATCCCACAGTCATTGGTGGTTGATAGCATTTTAAACCACTGGTAATGTTATGCTATTAAAAAAATAAATAACAGATGGCACAAACCAAGCAATAAGGTAAGAAGTCCTAATGATATAGCTAGCAGGAATTCACCCCAGATAACAACAGTGAAAAATGGTTTAATAATGCAAGGAAAAAAAGCTTGGGTATGAAAGAGAAGCAGGAGAAAAATGTCTAGAAAGAAAATGACAAAATATCAACCAAAAATACAGAAAAAAACGCATGATGACAAATGTTATAAATTAAGTTGCAGTTCAGTGAGTAAAGTATTTGATCCCCAAGCAAAACATGACTTATTTCTTGGTGGAGAAACCCTTGTTGGCAAGCACAGAGGTAAGACGTTTCTTGTGCTTGGTTACCAGATTTGCACACATCTCAGGAGGGATTTTGGTCCACTCTTCTTTACAGATCTTCTCTAAATCCTTAAGGTTTCTTAGCTGTCGTTTGGAAACTCGAAACTCCATACATTTTCTATAGGATTGAGGTCTGGAGACTGGCTAGGCCACTCCATGACCTTAATATGCTTCTTCTTGAGCCACTTCTTTGTTGCCTTGGCGGTATGTTTTGGGTCATTGTCATGCACTAAGACCCATCTTCAGTGTTTTGGCTGAGGGAAGAAGGTTCTCATCCAAGAGTGTACAATGCATGGCCCTGTAAGGCAACAAAGTCAGCCTACACCTTTAGCAGAGAAAAGCATAATGTTTCTACCTCTGTGCTTAACTGTAGGGTTGGTGTTCTTAGTGTCGTAGTTAGTATTTTTCTTCCTCCAAACACAGCAAGTCGAGTTAATGCCAAAGAACTAAATTTTGGTCTCATCTGACCACAGCACTTTCTCCCAATCATTCTCTGATTCCTTTAGTTGTTCACTGGCAAACTTCAGACGGGCCTGTAGATGTACCTTCTTGATGAGAGGGACCTTGCCGGCGCCGCAGGATTTCAATCCATGGCGGCGTATTGTGTTACTAATGGTTTGTTTGGTGACTGTGGTCCCAACTGCCTTGAGATCATTCTCAAGCTCCTCCCTGTGTAGTTCTGGGCTGATCCATCATAAACATGATTACCCCATGAGGCAAAGTCTTGCATGGAGCTCCAGACCGAGTATGATTGATGGTTATTTTGTATTTCTTTCATTTGCGAATAATTGCTCCAACAGTTGTCTCCTTCTCGTCAAGCTTCTTGCTGATGGTCTTGTAGCCCATTCCAGTCTTGTGCAGGTCTACATTCTTGTCCCTGACATCTTTTGACAGCTCTTTGGTCTTGCCCATGATGGGGAGGTTTGAATGGAAGAAAGAGATTCAGTGGACAGGTGTCTTTTTATACACATAACAAGTCGTCGTTAGGAGCACTTTCCTACATTGACAGGACTAATCGGTGTACCACATGAGTACATACTGTAGCCAGTCTGTGGGAGCCAGGAAAATTGTTGGTTGGTAGGGGATCAAATACATAGTTTACTCACTGAACTGCAACTCGATTTGTAACATTTGTATCGTGGATTTGGTTGATATTCTGTCTCTATCATTTAAAATACACCTATGATAACAATTATAGACCCTTCATTTCTTTGTAAGTGGGCAAACTTACAAAATCTGCAGGGGATCAAATAATTATTTTCCCCACTGTATATGTATAAAAGCAAGTATTAAAAATTGATTAATAAATTTAATATTGGTTATTGATGTATATATGTGCATGAAAAATGTCTTGGTTGAAAAAAAGAAATGATTGGTCAATAATTAAACGTGGTTAATTAAGTTTGCAAATATGTGCCTGTTTATGACTAGGTTAAAGTTTATCTAAACCCATGAACAAAATGTAAGCTTAAATCCCTGGATATGATGGCTGCATTAGCTTTCTTTTCTTCTGCTATTTTTTGCTTTTTTAAAGCGGAGCGGCACCGAAAAAAAAATTTTTTAAAAGTCAGCAGCTACAAATACTGCAGCTGCTGACTTTTAAAACATGGACACTTACCTGTCCAGGGCGCCCGCGATGTCGGCACCCGAGGCCGAAGCGTCTCTCCGTCCTCGGGTGCTGCCGCCTCCATCTTCGGTAAGGGAATCAGGAAGTGAAGCCGTGCGGCTTCCCTTTCCGGTTCCCTACTGCGCATGCGCGAGTCGCGCAGCGCAATACGAATGGTCCCTGCTGCCTCTGGGACCCGTGTGTTTCCCAGCAGGCAGCGGGGGGGGGAACAGGATGTGGCGTAAATACCCGCAGATTCTGCGGCTATCTACGCCGGAAGTGGGTACAGATACCTGTAATATACAGGTATCTGTACCCCCCTCCCCCCTGAAAGGTGCCAACTGTGTCACCGGAGGGGGGGAGGAATCTAATGAGTGGAAGTTCCACTTTTGGGTGGAACTCCACTTTAAGTGAGCCGCTACACTTCCTGTCTTAGTGCGACAGCATTCACTCATCGTACTGGATCTTTAGAGGAAGAGCGTTGTCACCCTAACTACTTGACCTCTGGAGAATTTACCCCCCTTCATGACCAGGTCATTTTTTTGCGTTACTTCAATTGACAATTACGAGGTCGTGCGACACTGTACCAAAAAAAAAATGATATTTTTTCCCCCCACAAATAGAGCATTCTTTTGGTGGTATTTGATTACTGCTGCCTTTTTTTTTTTTTAATTTTTTGCGCATTTTGAAAAAAACAAAAAAAAAAAAAAACAACTTTTTTTTTACTTTCTGATATAAAACATATCTAATAATTTCTTTTTAAGTCTGATTTCTTCGTAAGTTTAGGCCAATATGTATTCTGCTACATGTTTTTGGTAAAAAAAAAAATACCAAAAGGCATATATTGATTGGTTTACATTAGGGGGTCTCAACTTTTTAAGCAAGAGGCCGGTTAATTATCCTATAGGATTTAGGGTGGCCTAGTGGGAGCAGAAAATGCCTCAGCATCAGTGTCTCATCATTGATGTTAATGGGAGACATAGTGCCCTATTGTTGGTGTCAGTAGGGTGAATGGCACCCTGTCATTGGTGTCAGTTGGTGGAATGGTGCCCCAAGGACTGAATAAAGGCAAACCCAGGCCACAGTTTTGAGACCACTGGTTTATGCAAATGTACACACAGTCCGGTCCATAAATATTGGGACATCGACATAATTTTAATCTTTTTGGCTTTATACACCACCACAATGGATTTGAAATGAAACAAACAAGATGTGCTTTAACTGCAGACTTTCAACTTTAATTTGAGGGTATTTACATCCAAATCAGGTGAACGGTGTAGGAATTACAACAGTTTGTATATGTGCCTCCCACTTTTTAGGGTACCAAAAGTAATGGGACAATTGGCTGCTCAGCTGTTCCATGGCCAGGTGTGTGTTATTCCCTCATTATCCCATTTACAAGGAGCAGATAAAAGGTCCAGAGTTCATTTCAAGTGTGCTATTTGCATTTAGAATCTGTTGCTGTCAACTCTCAATATGAGATCCAAAGAGCTGTCACTATCAGTGAAGTAAGCCATCATTAGGCCGAAAAAACAAAACAAACCCATCAGAGAGATAGCAAAAACATTAGGTGTGGCCAAATCAACTGTTTGGAACATCCTTAAAAAGAAAGAATGCACCGGTGAGCTCAGCAGCACCAAAAGACCTGGAAGACCACGGAAAACAACTGTGGTGGATGACCGAAGAATTCTTTCCCTGGTGAAGAAAACCCTTCACAACAGTTGGCCAGATCAAGAACGCTCTCCAGGAGGTAGGTGTATGTGTGTCAGTCAACAATCAAGAGAAGACTTCACCAGAGTGAATACAGAGGGTTCACCACAAGATGTAAACCATTGGTGAGCCTCAAAAACAGGAAGGCCAGATTAGAGTTTGCCAAACAACATCTAAAAAAGCCTTCACAGTTCTGGAACAACATACTATGGACAGATGAGACCAAGATCAACTTGTACCAGAGTGATGGGAAGAGAAGAGCATGGAGAAGGAAAGGAACTGCTCATGATCCAAAGCATACCACCTCATCAGTGAAGCATGGTGGTGGTAGTGTCATGGCGTGGGCATGTATGGCTGCCAATGGAACTGGTTCTCTTGTATTTATTGATGATGTGACTGCTAACAAAAGCAGCAGGATGAATTCTGAAGTGTTTCAGGCATTATCTGCTCATATTCAGCAAAATGCTTCCGAACTCATTGGACAGCTCTTCACAGTGCAGTTGGACAATGACCCGAAGCATACTACAAAAGCAACTAAAGAGTTTTTTTAAGGGAAAGAAGTGGAATGTTATGCAATGGCCAAGTCAATCACCTGACCTGAATCCGATTGAGCATGCATTTCACTTGCTGAAGAAAAAACTGAAGGGAAAATGCCCCAAGAACAAGCAGAAACTGAAGACAGTTGCAGTAGAGGCCTGGCAGAGCATCACCAGGGATGAAACCCAGCGTCTGGGGATGTTTATGTGTTCCAGACTTCAGGCTGTAATTGACTGCAAAGGATTTGCAACCAAGTATTAAAAAGCAAAAGTTTGATGGAGGATTGTTAATCTGTCCCATTACTTTTGGTCCCTTAAAAAGTGGGAGGTACATATACAAACTGTTGTAATTCCTACACCGTTCACCTGATTTGGATGTAAATACCTCAAATTAAAGCTGAAAGTCTGCAGTTAAAGCACATATTGTTCGTTTCATTTCAAATCCATTGTGGTGGTGTATAGAGTCAAAAAGATTAGAATTGTGTCGATGTCCCAATATTTATGGACCTGACTGTGTGTATGTGTGTGTGTGCATATATATATAATTTTTATACTAGTAATGGCGACGATCTGCAGCTTATAGCGAGACTGCGATATTACGGTGGACTGTCAGACACAGAATGACACCTTTGACATTTTGCAGGAACCAGTGACACTAATACGGTGATCAGTGCTAAACATATGCAAGGTCACTGTACTAATGACACTGGCTGGGAAGGGGTTAAACATCTAGGGTGATCAAAGGGTTAACTGTGTGCCTAGCCAGTGTTTTTGTGCACACAATGTGGTGCTTTGACTAGTGGAAGAGAGGGATTCTAGTCCCTGCTTTGCAGAGACACATGATCGCCCTTTCCCCCTGTCAGAACTGAAATAAGCCTTGTTTATCTTTCCTATTAGCAGTGTGTATAGCAGTCTTTTGACTTCTATCGGCGTCCAGCCGAGCACTGGTTAAAGCATGTAAGAGGAGTTTTAATTCCTTTCTGACTGTCCTAAGAGGCTGCATGACCCCTGACCCTCTGTCTGAACACTGCTGATTGGCCCTGTGCCGATCACATGCAACCAACCTCTTAGCAATACACACCAAACTGAGCATATCAAACTGAGCAAGTCTCTGTACTATCAGGAGATGGATTGGGAACTGTGGAAGAAGGGGAGGATCAGCCTTTTTACACAATGTACAGGATTAACGCCTTAGGTTCCATAGTGCGTACAACAAGCATGCTTTACTGCATATAGAGACTGATTTTACTGATTTGCGTTTATAACACTTTAAGGCATGTTTACAGAATACTTCCAATTCTCCTCTTCACCATAACATGGGGGTTTGTGGTCCACATATGTACAGTAGCTGGAAACCGTGCTAACTGATGAGAGTACAGGAAATTATCAGCTTACACTTTGTTTTTTTTTTAATAAGTGATGTATATTTGACTCAATTATCTTTTATATTGATCTGTTTTCTTTGTTTTTCTTTTTTTTTCTTCTCGCTGTACTACATCTTAGAAAAAGGGTACACATTCAATCAAGCACAGACTTGCTCAAAACAAGATAAACATTTTGGAGATTATTTTTTTTCAAACATACCTAGTAATTATGCTATTTACTTTTAGTTTCACATTCATTCATTTATTTCTTTCTTACTTTTTTTCCTATAGGAGCGAGTTCAGAAAAGCTTCCCTCACCCCATAGATAAGTGGGCCATTGCTGATGCTCAATCTGCACTTGAGAAGAAGAAGCGAAGGAATCCTTTATCTCTCCCTGTAGATAAAATCCATCCTTTACTAAAGGTAATTGAGAAAACAAAGGAATTAGACTTTATGCATGAAAATCTGGAAGTTCATAGTATGCAATGGGGTTTATTTAATAAAGGCAAATCCACTTTGCACTGCAAGTGCACTTGGAAGTGCAGCCTCTGTAGATCTGAGGGAGACATGCAAGTAAAATAAAAAACACCATTTTTGCTTGTACATGATTGGATGATAAAATCAGCAGAGCTTCCCCTCATTTCAGATCTTCCCCTCAGATCTAAAGCGACTGCACTTCCAAGTGCAGTTGCAGTGCACTTGTAGTGCAAAGCGGATTTGCTTTAGTAAATTAACCCCAATGTCTGTATAAACCTACATTTTACACACCAGATGGGAAAGAGGATATGTAGCATGAAGTAAGGTGTCTATTCACCAAAAGACAAGTAGGAAGGTCCTCTGTTAAGTTGGCCATAGAGGGATCGAAATTCGGCCGGTTCAGCAGGGATCCATCGATCCATTTCTGTACAACCTGCTGGTTGAACAAAAGAATAATAAATTGTGTATCTCCTACCTTAGAGTTCCACTCCATGAATCCTAAAATGCGCATGCACAGATTACTGTACAAATTTGGCAATTCAAAAACTGACTTAATTCACATGATTATATATGGGGGAGCTTCATCGCTGGAGCTGAGGTGAGTATAGTTCCCTTTTTTAAGTCCAGTTAGCCTATAGTTCCACTTTAATTTTACTGAATAGGGATGTTTTTCATATTTTGCTAATAGGGAAAACTTACATTGCAAACTACAGGGTTCATTTATTTTCAAGTTCCAGCAGTGCAGGTAAGGCAGAAATTCTCTCTTTCTGAGGAAATGCTCCTGTCTACCTCATGAGTTTTAAAGTGGGATGAATGCTTCACATAATGAGAAAGTTGAGTGTTTTTTCTGTATAAGCCTAGGTTCACACTGGTGCATGTGATTCGCACCGCATTCCTTTTCAAATCAAGATTCTTTGCAGTGCGATTTGAGCCCATTTATTTTGTATGGCTCAAATCGTACCGCACCTGCACGAAAAAGGTGCATACACCTTTTTTTTGCCACACTGGAATCGGATCCAATTTTGCCAATCGCACTGCATTTTGTGACCTGATTTTTGGGATGTCGTTAACTTAACTTTGACACTCAGAGGTTCACAGGAATGGAGTGCGATTGTGATGCGGTGTGGGAAAAGCACAGGAATCGCTGCAAATCCCTTACCGCATCATTATAAACCTAAGCTAAATGGATCAAGTGATAAATGCAACCCCTGATGCACTGGTAAAAAAATATCTCTTTAGAGCTTGCACAGACACATAGGGTAGGTTTGCAGAATAAAGTAGCAGATGAATACTTGCTGGCTGCACTAGTAGGTGTTTGCTTTGATTGCTGATGGTTGTGGTTATGTCAATATTTGTCATTGGGTGGCTTCTGCCCCTTAGTTTCTCCAGCAGCGGGGGGTGCCCAGAGATGTCAGTCAGTGCGAGGAAAGTGACGGGATCGGTCGGGCTCAGTGGGCGCCGGGTTTTTTTTCCTTTCCTAAAGGTGTTTTCGGCCATTGGTCATCTTGATTCACATGGACCTGCATCATTGGACAATAAGATTGACAATGGGTGTAGATTAGGGGACATTTTTTGAATAAACAACTTGTCAAACGTTTGCATGTTTTTATTACTAGGGTACATTTTATTTTTTATATTTTTTTTGGTGAATAAATACAATGTACGCCATACTCCTTCACAAAGGGGGGTGTTATCTGGGAGCCCCCTTATTATTGAAGGGGATATCCAGATTCCGATTAGCCCCCTGCCCATGACCCCTTCATCTACCAGGCCAGGGTTGTGGGGAAGAGGCCCTTGTCCTCATAAACATGGGGGCAAGGTGCTTTGTCTGGGGGGTAGTTGGCAAAATCACCCCCTCTCCCATGTTGAGGGCATTTTGCCTGGTAAAAGAGGTGAGGGGGCCGCACATTTATCCACCCCCCCCCCCCATCCTTCTTGGCCTACCAAGCTGCCTACTCAAATAAGGGTCTGGTATGGATTTTGGGGGTACCTCATGCCATTTATTTATTTTTTATCATTGGAGTTGGGTCCCCCCTAAAATTAATAGCATATTATAACAATCCATAAAGCTTGTTATGGATTGTGAGGGAACCCCCATGCAGTTTTTTTTTTGGTTCTTAAATGTCCCTGCTTCTTTGTTTACTTTCGCCTGTCAGCCAGAAATCCTCAGCTGACAGCTGAATGAGAAAGACAGGGATAAGTCAATGGTTGTTAAGATGCTAGCAGGTGCCGGGACAGCAAAATGTTCCCAAAAATGCACTGAAAAATCATGTACATGTACATTTGGTGCATTTTCATTGCATTCTGTGTGGCCAAAATCCTACTACAACTGCACCAATGTAGAATATGTATCTTTTCCAAAATGTGTGAACTGATGTGAATGGGGCAACACTGAAAATAGCGTGACTTCCATTGTGCGATTCTGTGCGACTGAAGTAGCATCTCAAATCGCACTGAACCAGGCTTTTTTTTTCCTCTAAATTCCAGCTCCCCCATATACCAGTATAGCATTAATGTACTACTTTTGCAAAAATAAAACCATCTTCATGGATGCTACTCTATTACTTCTGCCTTACTTCCTGATCAGACTTTAGGTCATGAATTGACTGTGGAGGCCATTGAAGTACAGTGAACTCATTTTCTTGCTGGAAGTAGCCATCAGAAGATGGGTACACTGTAGTCATATAGGGATGGACATGGTCGGCAACAATACTCAGGTAGGCCATGGCATTTAAACAATGCTTAATTAGTACTAAAGTGTTCCAAGAAAATATCCGCAACACCATTACACCACCACTACCAGCCTGAACTGTTGATACAAGACAGGATGGATCCATGCTTTCATGATGTTTACACCAAATTCTGACCCCACCATCTGAATGTCGCGGCTGAAATCGAGACTTGTCAGACCCGACAACGCTTTTTGGTTCTTCTGTTGTCCAATTTTGGTGAGCCTGTGCGAATTGTAGCCTTGGTTTCCTGTTAGCTGACAGGAGTGGCACCCAGTGTGGTCTTCTGCTGCTGTAGCTTATTTGCTTCAAGGTTGGATGTGTTGTGCATTCAGGGATGGTATTCTGCATACCTTGGTTGTAACGAGTGGTTATTTGAGTTACTGTTGCCTTTCTATGCTCTCAAACCAGTCTGCACATTCCCCTTCTTACATCAACAAGGCATTTTTGTCCACACAACTGCCGCTCACTGGATATTTTCTCTTTTTTGGACCGTTCTCTGTAAACCCTATGGTTGTGTGTGAAAATCCCAGTAAATCAGCAGTTTTTGAAATACTCAGACCAGCCCTAAATTGATTAAACCGCGCTCCTTCCCTAATAAAGTGCAAACATGCAAAAGTGGTTTCAACTGAGCACCAACATGATAATATAATAATATGTGTATAAAAAGTCCGAACACAAAATAAGTTCAGTAGTGCAAATAGTGAATATTCAAACAATGTATCAACTTCTTCAGATATTGTACACAATCTTCAAATCCCTGCTGAACAGTAGATACATTTGACTGAAATATCTTCCACCACCATCATCTATCACACATCCTACTCACCAGACTTCCATAACCCCTATTACAGGTAGTCATAAAGCACGTATGGGAGTTGTACACAATCCCAATGTTGATCCCAGTGTTTAACCGACTTCCAGGACACACACACCAAAGTGAATCCAGATCGTTTGAGCACGTTCCCAGGAACAAAACGATTTGAAGGGAGTTGTCCAATGGTTAGTGGGAAAAATTAAAAAGAAAGGGCTTCCATAGTGAAGTATGTCACAGTTTTATTCCAAAAAAAACAGATAAAAACAGCAAATTCTTGCAGCTTAGAAATCCATGTGCATGGAAACACCGTGGTGTGTTCCAGCTGCACTTCAAAAACAGCGGAGATAACTTATCACAATCAAGCACCCTACCGGTTTCATTGGTACACACCAACGTCTTCAGGGGTCATGTGATCATGAACGTCAGGTCCGCTTTTATACAAGTCTACCTGTTAAGGGATGTCCAGTCCGGATCAATCCTTTCATACTGCTCAACAAAGTATTGTAGAAACATACCAAAACTATAGAAGACCTTAAAGTCAAAGAGATACTCGCTGAATTATTCAGAATTTCAGAAACATATCAATGCCGTTAGGCTCCTGCGGCCTCTCTGCAGCCACTTCGTGATGTCCTTTTTTCCCCACAAATAGAGCTTTCTTTTGGTGGTATTTGATCACCTCTGCGGTTTTTATTTTTTGCACTATAAACAAAAAAAGAGCTACAATTTTGAAAAAAATACAAAACTATTTGTTACTTTTTGCTATAATAAATAACCCCAAAAAATGTAAAAAAAATATTGTCTCAATCAGTTTAGCATAATAAATTCAGGTGCGCTACTAGTGTCTCAATGGTTAAAGTTGATCTTCAACTCAAAACTTCTAAATATTTGCTTAAGTGACAAAAAATAATAAACATAAGTGAATTCCCAAAAAAGGAAATAACAAAAATGTGTTGAATCAGTGTATCAAACACAAATATGTATAAAAAATATGTGTTTCAATATAAATAGTCATTCTTTATATTAGTCGGATAGCTGATCCTTTTGGTGTCTGAACTTGCTGACAAGGTGATATATAAACATGCTGACAAAGCGGTAACATAAGGGGGGCCGCTTACCAGATAAGTTGGACCCTATTACGGGGTCTTTAGAGCCTCACAGGTACCAGATTCTGGGCAGGAACGGCTGCTTAACGGCTTCGGATCCGCCTTGGCTTATTACCGAGCACCAGGATGATCTCACCTCGACCGATGCTACTGTGTAATCTCAGATGTCTCCAGGGTTTTACCGATGCCGGGGCTTAAGGGCTCAGACAGCTGATTTCATCTGCGGTTAGGAATCTGCCCCGCGTACCTCCAAAACACTGGAATGCCGTATCCCAAACTTTGCTCCTGTGTGATCCCTCATTAACAAGTTCAAAAAAGGATAGAAAAAACTTCTGCTGGCTGAGCCCTTAAGCCCCGGCATCGGCAAAACCCTGGAGACATCTGAGATTACACAGTAGCATCGGTCGAGGTGAGATCATCCTGGTGCTCGGTAATAAGCCAAGGCGGATTCGATGACGTTAAGCAGCCATTCCTGCCCAGAATCTGGTACCTGTGAGGCTCTAAAGACCCCTGTAATAGGGGTCCAACTTATCTGGTAAGCGGCCCCCCCTTATGTTACCGCTTTGTCAGCATGTTTATATATCACCTTGTCAGCAAGTTCAGACACCAAAAGGATCAGCTATCCGACTAATATAAAGAAGGCCTATTTTTATTGAAACACATTATTTTTGATACATATTTGTGTTTGATACACTATTTCAACAAATTTTTGTTATTTATTTCCTTTTTTGGGAATTCACTTATGTTTATTATTTTTTGCCACTTAAGCAAATATTTAGAAGTTTTGAGTTGAAGATCAACTTTAACCATTGAGACACTAGTAGCGCACCTGAATTTAATATACATGGCATAGAACTAGATATTCGAGTTCATTTTTTGGTTGCAGCACTTTATGTCTATAGTCGTTTGTTCACATTTATTGATTTTATTATCACTGTAGGTGAATGAGGATAGCGCAGATTGTACTGGGTTTAGGTTCTCAATCAGTTTAGGCCAATATGTATTCTACATATTTTTGGTAAAAAAAATCGCAATAACCGTATATTGATTTGCGCAAAAGATTTAGCGTCTACAAAATAGGGATTAGATTTATGGCATTTTTATTATTATTTTTTATTTTTACTAACAATGGCGGTGATCTGCGATTTTTAGCGGGCCTGCGACATTGCGGCGGACAGGTCGGACACCTAACTGACATTTTTTACACTTTTTTGGGAACCAGTGACATTATTACAGTACTAAAAATACTAAAAATTTTATACTAAATACTAATACTATTAATTAATAATTAATTAATACTAATTAATTAATACTAATAATTTTCGGTACTAAAAATATGCACTGTTATTGTACTAATGACACTGGCAGGGAAGATGTTAACACCAGAGGTGATCAAGGGGTTAAATGTGTTCCCTGGGTGTGTTTACTAACTGTATGGGGGACTGCGTCACTGGGGAAACACACAGACCCGTCTTCCTGCATAGCAGAAAGACCGGATCTGTGTGATCTCCCCTGTCAGAACGGGAATTTGCCTTGTTTACACAGACAGATTACCGTTCAGTCACTGCGGGAAATGATCGCGGGTGGTCGGCGGACTTAGAGCCCGCCCCACCCGCTGATTAACTCCCCCGCTAGCCAGTGGGCATGCGTGTGTCCGGCGGCACGTGCACACCCACAAATCGCCGTGTACGAGCCGACATGCAATGACAGCGATTTGCAGGATCGAGCCACATTGCCGCAATACAACTGCGGCGGCTGGTCCTTTGGTTAATATTGGGATCCACCCAGATATGGACCAGCAACTAGCTTAGCCTCTTAGTGCTCCACTGAGTGGCTGAGCCAGCTGTTCTCGCTCCCTCCAAAGCCCAGCACTCCAGCGAGCATTGGACAGAGCAGAGAGCCGGTGCCAGATAGTCACCGCTCTCTGCTCAGAGAAGATCCTGAACTGATCGGTCATCGGTCATGTGATTGCTCAGTTTTCGGTCTTAGAGGCAGCAGAGGCAACACTACATTTTAGTGTTAAATGTATTAACAGATTTAGAAACAATAACAAATTGAAGCCAAACAGCAAACAGTTTTTATTCTTTTCGGATAAAGGATTTGTATGAATAAATAAAAGCTGATCGTTTTAATCACCCCTGCCAGTGTTAAGTGCTTTATCTTATACATGTAAACTCACACATTCTGCTGGAGAGTTTGTACTGTGAAAAACAGATTGCTGTCTGGATTACCAGTTGAAAATAGAATAAAGAAAGCCTCTAAAAATAAACCTATACAGCCATCACCTAAAAGAATTGGTAAGCTGCAATATAATAAAGTTTGGGTTTAACCACTTGCCAACTCCCGCTCACAGTAACTATACTGCAAGCGGGTGGGAGCTGCAGGCACCGTGACGTACCTGACACCCCTGGGGCGTGCAGCAGCGCAGACCCGTGACCGCTGTGTCCACTGGCCGCAGTGATCAGTACCAGCAGCCAGGGTATCATGTGATCACTATAATTGGTCATAGCGATCACATGATTCCAATGTCATGCTGTGATTGGCCCACAGTTTTCACATGGTACCTAGGCCAATCGCAGCACCCCATACCACGTGATTAGCTGTAGCAAATTACAGATCATAATAGTAAGCAAGCTGTCATGAATGAAAATGTACATCTGTAACTCAATATATACCAGTAACACTTATTTATTTTTTTTTTTTTTACAGGAGGTCTTAGGTTATAAAATTGACCATCAAGTATCTGTTTACATAGTAGCAGTATTAGAATACATTTCTGCTGATATATTAAAACTTGCTGGGAATTATGTACGGAATATCAGGCATTATGAAATTACCAAACAAGACATCAAGGTTGCAATGTGTGTGGATAAGGTAAGTGCAGTAGTTCCTTTGTTTGTAAACCAATAAATTTTCTGCTTGTCTGTTTTATTCTACCGGTAGCTTGAATTATGTGCATCCAGGGCACCTCCTTACTATGAATCCTATGTTTGGTCATTATTAATATTTCTGTTATTCCCATACTTGCAAATGAGCAGAGCAGGAGCCTTTGGTTTCCTGTGCTTTAAATATTTGCATGTTTAGGATTAGCAAATTATGGAAATTTGCGGTTTCATCTTTGCATGAATTTTGTGTGTCCAGGGCTCTTCTTCTCTGTGAATCCTGTTAGCAGGTATCACAGTCTGTTGGATCTCCCTGCTTCTTAACCTGCAAATATTCAGGCCATGGAAATAAAAGTCCCCTACTATGCCCATCTGCAAGTATAGGGATATCGGAAATAATATTTATGCTTATTATTCTATGTAGGGCTGATATTTCAGGGGAGAATTGACCCGGACAGCCCTCAATATGGCTGCCCGGTTGATATTACAGAATGTTTAACATTGTTTGTTTTTTGACAGGATTTATCAGGATAATTGATACTCTTCATCATTCTCTCTGCATACATAGTTACATAGTTACATAGTAGGTGAGGTTGAAAAAAGACACAAGTCCATCAAGTCCAACCTATGTGTGTGATTATGTGTCAGTATTACATTACATATCCCTGTATGTTGCGGTCATTCGGGTGATTATCTAATAGTTTCTTGAAGCTATCAATGCTCCCCGCTGAGACCACCGCCTGTGGAAGGGAATTCCACATCCTTGCCGCTCTTACAGTAAAGAACCCTCTACGTAGTTTAAGGTTAAACCTCTTTTCTTCTAATTGTAATGAGTGGCCACGAGTCCTATTAAACTCTCTTCTGCGAAAAAGTTTTATCCCTATTGTGGGGTCACCAGTACAGAATTTGTAAATTGAAATCATATCCCCTCTCAAGCGTCTCTTCTCCAGAGAGAATAAGTTCAGTGCTCGCAACCTTTCCTCATAACTAAGATCCTCCAGACCCTTTATTAGCTTTGTTGCCCTTCTTTGTACTCGCTCCATTTCCAGTACATCCCTCCTGAGGACTGGTGCCCAGAACTGGACAGCATACTCCAGGTGCGGCCGGACCAGAGTCTTGTAGAACGGGAGAATTATCGTTTTATCTCTGGAGTTGATCCCCCTTTTAATGCATGCCAATATTCTGTTTGCTTTATTAGCAGCAGCTTGGCATTGCATGCCATTGCTGAGCCTATCATCTACTAGGACCCCCAGGTCCTTTTCCATCCTAGATTCCCCCAGAGGTTCTCCCCCCAGTGTATAGATTGCATTCATATTTTTGCCACCCAAATGCATTATTTTACATTTTTCTACATTGAACCTCATTTGCCATGTAGTCGCCCACCCCATTAATTTGTTCAGGTCTTTTTGCAAGATTTCCACATCCTGCGGAGAAGTTATTGCCCTGCTTAGCTTAGTATCGTCTGCAAATACAGAGATTGAACTGTTTATCCCATCCTCCAGGTCGTTTATGAACAAATTAAATAGGATTGGTCCCAGCACAGAACCCTGGGGAACCCCACTACCCACCCCTGACCATTCTGAGTACTCCCCATTTATCACCACCCTCTGAACACGCCCTTGTAGCCAGTTTTCAATCCATGTACTCACCCTATGGTCCATGCCAACGCACCTTATTTTGTACAGTAAACGTTTATGGGGAACTGTGTCAAATGCTTTTGCAAAATCCAGATACACCACGTCTACGGGCCTTCCTTTATCTAGATGGCAACTCACCTCCTCATAGAAGGTTAATAGATTGGTTTGGCAAGAACGATTCTTCATGAATCCATGCTGATTACTGCTAATGATATCATTCTTATTACTAAAATCTTGTATATAGTCCCTTATCATCCCCTCCAAGAGTTTACATACTATTGATGTTAGGCTATAACTGGTCTGTAATTCCCAGGGATGTTTTTTGGGCCCTTTTTAAATATTGGTGCTACATTGGCTTTTCTCCAATCAGCTGGTACCATTCCAGTCAATAGACTGTCTGTAAAAATTAGGAACAACGGTCTGGCAATCACCTGACTGAGTTCCCTAAGTACCCTCGGATGCAAGCCATCTGGTCCCGGTGATTTATTAATGTTAAGTTTCTCAAGTCTAATTTTAATTCCGTCCTCTGTTAACCATGTAGGTGCTTCCTGTGTTGTGTCATGAGGATAAACACTGCAGTTTTGGTTACTGAAGCCCCCCGATTCACTTGTGAAGACTGAGGAGAAGAATAAATTCAATACCTTTGCCATCTCCCCATCCTTTGTAACCAGATGTCCTTCCTCATTCTTTATGGGGCCAATATGGTCTGTCCTCCCTTTTTTACTGTTTACATACTTAAAGAATTTCTTGGGATTTTTTTTGCTCTCCTCCGCTATGTGTCTTTCATGTTCTATCTTAGCCATCCTAATTGCACCCTTACATTTCTTATTGCATTCTTTATAAATTCTGAATTCTGAGGATGATCCCTCAACCTTGTATTTGTTGAAGGCCTTCTCCTTTGCTTTTATATGCATTTTTACATTGGAGTTAAGCCATCCAGGATGTTTGTTCGCTCTTTTAAATTTATTACCCAATGGGATACATTGGCTAATGCCCTTATTTAATATGCTCTTAAAGCAAACCCATCTCTCCTCCGTATTCTTTGTTCCTAATATTTTATCCCAATTTATGCCATACATTTTCATATATTTTGATTTAATGTTTTATATGCACATGTCAGTCCTTCCACCTAGTGTAAATGGCAGGCCTTTGCCCTTCAAACTTGTGTACATCCTATTTGGCCAGTGAGGTTACCCATCATGGGTCAATAGGCAGATATAATAGGGAAGTGATTTGCCTGCAATTCCAGAAATGTTGAACTTTAGTTATTCAAGCACTCTAGGTTTTAGTATTCCCAAGATATTCATGAAGACATCTGAAGATATATGCTTTCACTTCATGCAAGTTCATTTACAAAGGGTTTTCACCTGACTGGTATACTTTAAACTGCCAAGCAATAGAATTTACCTTTTAGGAACTGAATGGATGATCTCAAAATATTTTAATCATACTGTACAGGGCACATAGTGGATATTCATAGATCCTGGGGTTTTGTAGGATGCTACCTTAAGATGTTTGGAAACTGGCAAAAGCTTTGCTGGGCATGCACTCTTATAACCCCACCCCGCCCCACTCTGTGTCCTTACTGTTTTTTTTGCTAGTGTCCTTAACCACTTCCCGCCCGCCCTATAGCGGATTGACGTCCGGGAAGTGGTTGTGTTATCCTGACTGGACGTCATATGACGTCCAGCAGGATAACATGCCGCAGCGCGCCCCCGGGGGCGCGCATCGCGGCGATTGGTGGAGCGGTGTGTCAGTCTGACACACCGCTACACTGATCTTGGTAAAAAGCCTCCGGCGGAGGCTCTTTACCACGTGATCAGCCGTGTCCAATCACGGCTGATCACGCTGTCAATAGGAAGAGCCGTTGATCGGCTCTTCCTCACTCGCGTCTGACAGACGCAAGTAGAGGAGAGCTGATCGGCGGCTCTCCTGGCAGGGGGGGTCTGCGCTGATTGTTTATCAGCGCAGCCCCCCCGCAGATCACCCCACTGGACTACCAGGGATGCCACTAGGACCACCAGGGAAGGGGCAACGTGGATGGCCAGGTATGTACCCCATGGCCATCCACATGTGCCCAATCTGTGCCAATCAGTGCCCACAAATGGGCACTGATTGGCACTATTATGCCAAAGATCTGCCCAGCAATGACCAGATCTGCCCAGCAATGCTATATCAGTGCCACCTGTCATTGCCCATCGGTGCCACCTGTCATTGCCCATCGATGCCACCTGTCAGTGCCCATCTGTGCCCATCAGTGCCCACCTATCAGTGCCCATCAGTGCCACACATAAGTACCCATCAGTGCCACCCATATATGCCAATCAATGCCACCTACGAGTGCCCATCAGTGTCGCCTATGTGTGCCCATCGGTGCCACCTATGAGTGCCCATCAGTGCCGCATACCAGTGCCACCTATCAGTGCCCATCAGTGCCACCTATCAGTGCCCATCAGTGCCGCCTATCAGTGCCCATCATCAGTGCCCGTTAGTGCCACCTCATCAGTGCCACCTCATTGGTGCCACCTCATCGGTGCCCATCAGTGCCGCCGTATCAGTGCCCATCAGTGCAGCTATATCAGTGCCCATTATTGAAGGAGAAAGCGTACTTATTTACAAAAAAATTTAACAGAAACAAAGAAAAACTTGTTTTTTTTCGAAATTTTCGGTCTTTTTTTATTTGTTGCGCAAAAAATAAAAACCGCAGAGGTGATCAAATACCACCAAAAGAAAGCTCTATTTGTGGGAACAAAATGATAAAAAAAATTGTTTGGGTACAGTGTAGCATGGCCGCGCAATTGTCATTCAAATTGCAACAGCACTGGTCAAAATTGGGCTGGGCGGGAAGGTGTCTAAGTGCCTGGTATTGAAGTGGTTAAAAGATAGACCTTCTTTCTTTCTCATACATCACGGGACACAGAGCCTCAGTAATTACTGATGGGTTATATAGGGTATCACCAGGTAATTGGACATTGGTCACACCCTAAACAGGAAGTTCAACCCCCTATATAATCCCTCCACTTGCAGGGATACCTCAGTTTTTACGCCAGTGTCTTAGGTGTTGGACGTGTAAAGATGTCCTGTGCTGAGCTCCAAAGGGAATATCCTATATCCTATACTGGGGCAAGCCAGGCGAACCAGATCCATTTCAAAGTGTCCTTTCTAGGCCGAATTGGATGGTACCCGGGCCTCGTGTCCGAAGAAACAAGGTTTTACCTGTAACGCTTCCTCTTTTTAGAGAGATGGACCCCACATTTCAGAAAATGTTTTTTCTAGCCTTATTTCTGGCCGGGTGCTTTACAGGCCCAGAACTGCGGATCCCCCTATCCGTAGGGGGCCCCAGTCTCCGAAGGTTTTTCCAAACGGAGCCCACCGTGAGAGGTGAAGATTGGGTCTGTATAACAGAACCCTGTGGCTGGATAAGGTAAGGGAGATTCCACAGAATTTTTTCATTCTAGTAGGTTTTCTCCTTTAACCACATGCCGACCGGGCCATAGCCGAAAGACGGCCACAGCGCGGTCGGCTTATCCTGGGAGGGCGTCCATGGATGTCCTCCCAGAATGCTGCTCTCGCGCGCCCCCTGGGGCGCGCACCCGAGAACTTCCGTGACCACCGGGTCCAGAGGACCCGGCACATCACTGATCACGGTGAACGGCCGCTAATCGCGGCCGTTTGCCATGTGATCGCTCCGTCAAATGACGGAGCGATCACATGTAAACAAACCGGCGTCATGTCATGATGCCGGTTCCTCCCTCCCCTCTGTGTACCGATCGGTACAGAGGGGGAGGAGCAGGGGAGGGATCGGATGGTAGCAGCGTTGTGGGCTGCATCTGTAGTGCCCACAACGCTGCTCTGTGACAAATACAGTCACATCCATCCATCCCTCCATGCTCAGCCATCCCTCCATACTAAAATACCCCACAATACTCTGCACTACTCGGCACTACTCGGCACTAATCCGCAATACCCCACAATGCTCTGCACTACTCCGCACTACCCCGCACTACCCCGCAATACCCCACAATGCTCTGCACAACTCTGCACAACTCTGCACAACTCTGCACTACTCTGCACTACCCCACAATACTCTGCAATACCCCACAATACCCCACACTACTCTGCAACACCCCACAATACCCCACAATACCCCGCAATACCCCGCAATACCCCACAATACTCCGCAATACTCCACAATACTCCACAATACCCCACAATACCCCACAATACCCCACAATACTCTGCAACAACCCACAATACCCCACAATACTCTGCAACAACCCACAATACTCCGCAACACCCCACAATACCCCACACTACTCTGCAACACCCCACAATACTCTGCAATACCCCACAATACTCCGCAACACCCCACAATACTCCGCAACACCCCGCAATACTCCGCAACACCTCGCAATACTCTTTAATACCCTGCAATACCCCGCAATAGACTGCACTACTCCGCAATACTCTGTACTACTCCGCAATACTCTGTACTACTCCGCAACACCCTGCAATCCTCTGCAACACCCCGCAATCCTCTGCAACACCCCGCAATCCCCTGCAACACCCCGCAATCCCCTGCAACACCCTGCAATACTCTGCAACACCCCGCAATACTCTGCAACACCCCGCAGTACTCTGCAACACCCCACAATACTCTGTCATACCCTGCCATGCGCAGCCATACCCTGCCATGCGCAGCCATACCCAGCCATGCGCAGCCATGCGCAGCCATGCTCAGCCATGCTCGGCCATATTCAGCTGTACTCGGCCTCTGTATGTGGCCAGGCTGTGGAAGTCTCACACATGTGGTATCGCCGTACTCAGGAGGAGTAGGAGAATCTATTTTGGGGTGTCATTTTTGGTATGTACATGCTATGTGTTAGAAATATTGTATAAATGGACAACTTTGTGTTAAAAAAAAAAATGTGTTTTAACCACTTCCCGCCCGCCGGCCATCATACGACGTCCTTGACTTTGTGCGGGGATATCTGAATGATGCCTGCAGCTACAGGCATCATTCAGATATCAGCTTTTTCAGGCGGCGATTCCCTACACCATAAGAATGATCATAGCGGCTGTTCCACTGCTTGATCGTTCTTATGGGAGGCGAGAGGGGACCTCCCCCCCTTCCCGCCGCCCTCCGGTGCTTCTACCGTCTCCCCGCTACGATCGAAGCCAGGATATTTTTATTTTTTTTTTATTTCAGGCTTCCCAGCCTAGAGGTGAGATGTGGGGTCTTATTGACCCCATATCTCACTGTAAAGAGGACCTGTCATGCCATATTCCTATTACAAGGGATTTTTTTCTTTTATAGCTCAAAAAATAAAAAACCCAACGGTGATTAAATAGCACCAAAAGAAAGCTCTATTTGTGTGAAAAAAAGGACAAAAATTTCATATGGGTACAGTGTTGCATGACTGAGTAATTGTCATTCAAAATGTGAGAGCACCGAAAGCTGAAAATTGGTCTGGTTAGGAAGGGGGTTTAAGTGCCCAGTGCATAAAAAACCTATAAACCATGCGCTTACTCCAAAAAAGTCATAGATGTAAGCAGCTAACACAACAAATAGAAAATTTGTAATCATATGTAACCAAGTGTAGCGCTAAAAAATGAGAAAGAGAATATTGCTATACCACATATAATAGCAAAATGAATTGTGAAAAGATAGTGTTTTGTATACTTTGTGAACATTCATACATATAGAACACTTATGTTATAAAGCCTTAGGGTCACCAAAAGTGATAACAAGATGTAAAAATGGCAATAAAGTCCAAAACTGAATGTGCAGGTACGATGAACATAAATTTTGCAATGGTGATAAATTCCAAAACATATACTCGTGAGAGATTTTTGTATGTAATCCAACATGTGCTGACAAACACTTGTGCGAAACCGCCACCTAGGATGACTGGAGGCTTACCAGAAAGTTGGGACCCACCTAGCATACGCTATATGGGTCAAACAGGCTTGGATTGCTCACTGGCAATGAAGGTAGGGAACCAAGGGCTGGTGAATGGTGAAGTTGTAACGTTGCTATCCCAAAGAGGTCTTCTTCATATGGAAGCTTGGACACCAATGGACATTACCCACATGTAATGAAGAAGGGGCTCATAGCGTAATTCCGTAAACCATAAAAAATTTATTAAAAGGAAAAACACTTACATTTCAGAATAAAAAGCGCTTGCAAGTAAAATGGCGGCAGTGGAGTCCTCCCGACGCGTTTCATCATACAAGACTTCGTCTGGGGTACTTGCCCACTGCAGCCAGACTCCTTTATATAGGGACAAGGACCCCTCTGATGAGAATCCAGCTCCCAGGCTTGTTTGCATTGGCACTTCCGGGGTCATCCAAAATGGCGGACCCGAGTGCTTTCCAAGCCTCTCTTTCATGTAATTCAATTCCCATAGGTCTAATGGTGTCATGTGTTTCAAGAGAAGATGTGGTGCTGAGTGCCTTCCAAGCCTCTCTTTCACATGATTCCATTCCCATAGGTCTAATGGTGTCATGTGCTTCAGGAGGAGACATGATGCTGAATGCCTTCCAAACCTCTCTTTCAAATAATTCCATTCCCATAGGTCTAATGGTGTCATGTGCTTCAGGAGGAGACATGATGCAGAGTCCATTCCCATAGGTCTAATGGTGTCATGTGCTTCAGGAGGAGACATGATGCTGAGTGCCTTCCAAGCCTCTCTTTCAAATGATTCCATTCCCATAGGTCTAATGGTGTCATGTGCTTCAGGAGGAGACATGATGCTGAGTGCCTTCCAAGCCTCTCTTTCAAATGATTCCATTCCCATAGGTCTAATGGTGTCATGTGCTTCAGGAGGAGACATGATGCAGAGTCCCGGCGTCCAGAACCTCCCACTTCCACTTGTTACTACCCCTTATGACCTCTTAGTGGGTGTATGGAGGGTTAGGCCGTGACTCTGCGTCACCACATCAGTGACATCCCCCCTAACGTATATTACGATAAAAAACCATGCTCGCGCATGCGCGCGGCGTAGTTCAGCGCGCTCACAAAATCCTAATTATGGATATATTTGATTATCGTGCCTCCCATAGAGTTAATACTGAAGGAGTGTTCGTTGCCTCAGGAAGTGATACTGAAATTGGGGGGTTATTTCTTAGATTAAAGAATGTTATGACCACCGAACTTCATTTACGGTGGGATCTAGCCTTCCTACAACAATACATCATAGAGAAAATGGTTCCCAGAAGCCTCCGCTGGGAAGTACAACCACAACAGGGAGAAACAGACCTGGAGTCGTGGTTTAATTATTTTAATGACACAGGTATCAGTTTTTTAAATTTACTTATTTCCAAGAAAAACAATAAACTTCTCGGTCTTGATAGAGAAATCAAAGAGTTAAAGGATAAACTGTCTGCCCATAAGAACACTATGGAGTATAATACCCTGTCCTCCAATCTCCAGAGCCATCTGGAGAAGGAAGATCGGGACCAAAAACATAAAAAGCAGAGGAAATACTCCAGGGATGTGGGTGATTATAGAGCAAACGCTGTATTTGGGTGGCAAAAACTTCTGAGTACCAGTTCACCTATGGAGGGCGTTACAAACACAGCCGAAGGTAACATACCAATGGGTGCCCCATCAAATGGTAACATACCAATAGGTGCCTCATCAGTGATAACCACTATATCACAACCCAACCCTAAAACAAGCGCCCCTCGTGGCCGCAATACCCTCAGAGGGAGAGATAGACATGATGACGTTCCTCATCTTTCCCAACAGAGGGTATATTATGACAATCCACAGACCCCTAGAAACCCCCAGAGAGGGAGAGGTAACCAAAGGGGCAATATGCGGGGTAGGGGCAACCCTAGAAGCAATACACACCCCCAAAACTATAATTATAACAATCAGTCCTATCAGTCTCCAGCAAGGAGACAAGAGACACGCTCTGATTTTTATCACAGGGATAACTTACATTATCGCTACCCCTCTCCAGTCCCCACATACAATTGTTATACACCCTTGAGAGATGAGTACAGCCCTGAACGTAGGAGGGAGAACTTGGATCACCCTGTATATACACATACTACTAATCATTACAACAATCAGGGTTTTCACGAGGACCGACGCGCAAGGAAATGAGGTCCAGACCAAAGAGAGGCTGCAGAGGGTGGAGGAAATTACAAAGGAGAAAAGAGAAAGAGAACCTGAGTGGCCAGGGTGTCTTTAATCTAAGTTCTCACATCCTAACGAAAGCTGAATTATCTGTACTTGACAAAGGCCTCAAATTCGCCCCAATGAAAAAACTAGATAAATTTCACACATTTATCGATGTGCATAAGTACATACGAAAAATCAACATTCAAAGGTACTTGATTTCTAACCCTGTACGTACAGATTTTCCGGCTGCCACATCTGGAACGGTACATTCAGGACTATCGAATCCTTCTCTTTTCTCCCCTCCTGTACCCACCGCACCGGCAGTAAAAATGTTCAGGGATCTCGTTCTCAGTGATTTATCCAAACTGCCTGTTAAGCGTATTCGAAACTCTCCATTGTCGAAAGAGGGATTGGAATCATTATGCGCACAAAAAAATTTGGTTGTCCGTCACGCGGACAAAGGAGGGGGCATAGTGGTTCTGGATAAGAGCCAATATGAGGAGATGTTTAGAATTTTGAATGAACCTGGTACTTATCAAACACTCCCCAATAACCCCCCAATGCATACAAAAAACAACTTCAACAGCTTATTACCAAGGGTTATGATTTAAAGATTTTTTGTTAAATTGTTTATTTAAGTGGAGAACACGACCCTCATGGGTCAACAGGTACATAGAAATACATGCATCAGATAACACGTCAGGTACAGTATCGTAATACACATTCTTGCATATTTCTTATTAATAGATCAACAACTAACTTGTTATTTCCATAACAGTACATTAATGCTTATAGGACTGTAGCGTGTCATATTGTGGATTCTTAGTAACTATATATCGTCTTTTAGTACTAACTCCCATTGTGCCGGTCCTCTATTTTCTTAATTTATTAAAAGTAGGAAGAATTAGGGGGTGTTGAAAACTGAGTGGAAAGAAAGAAAAGAAAGTATAGCATAGAGGGGAGAAGGGGGCAGGAATGGAGGGACTGGGGGGGGGGGGGAAATCTCGCGAACATGTAGGGTCAAAAAGTCCGTGTTCCTAGATATCTATGATTCTGCTCGTAGGAACCTGGTATCTCAGCATGCACAACCGCACCATCAACGGGTGTCAGCTACTCCTCTCAAAGATTGACCTGCCGCCGAGTATATAAACATCGACCATAGTTGCCATGTTTTAGAGAATGCTTCTTCCCTATGTTGTGCCGTGTGGATAAGGTCTTCCATTTGTCTTATGTCTTCCACCTTCCCCAGCCACATGTCAATGGACGGTGGTATGGTGGATTTCCAGCATAGGGGTATGCAGGCTTTGGCTGCATCTAACAGATGTCGTATGACCGATCGTTTGTATGCCTTATCTGGAGTCTCAGTGGCGTGCAGTAAAAAGAATGCAGGGTCTTTTGTAATTGTCCTGTCGGTGAATAGTTGTACCGTCTCGTGTATTACCCTCCAAAAACGGGAGAGCTTGGGACATGACCAAAATATGTGTAGCAGGGTTCCTTTGTCTTTTTGACATCGCCAGCACACTTCAGACGTAGTAGGAAATATTTTATGTAGTTGTGCTGGGGTCCTATACCACCTGGATAGTATTTTATAATTTGTTTCCTGGGTTTTAGCACAGATGGACGACTTGTGTGTGAAACGTAATATGCGTTGTCTCTGCGTGTGGTTGAAACTGTAGTCTAGCTCCTCTTCCCATTTGGTTAAACCCGGGGGTATGTAGTCCGTGGGGGTGTATTCAGAAGACTATACATCAATGAGATTGTATGTGGTAAGGTGCCCGTGTCAGTACAAAGTTCTTCTAGAGTCGTAAGTCCTTGGTTAGCGTCTGTGGGGGGTGGGATGGAATGCAGGAAGTGACCTAGTTGGAGTGTCCGCATAAAGTCTAGACGGAACCTCCCTAGTGGGTTAGAGAGCTCCTCGTATGTTCTCCAGCGTCCTCCCGAACTGAAATGGGAGGCCATATGTATACCTGCTTCCCCCAATTTCAGGAAAACTCTATCCTGTAGTCCTGGCGTGAATAGAGGGTGTCCTATAATTGGATAGAGGGGCGAGTTTCGGGATGAGATGTTTGGATTAGAAGTTAGTTTAGCACAGATTCGGGCAGTGTTGCCTATCAGAGGATGTCGTTTAAGTTCTATTGGTAGGCTTTGATAACACCACGGGGTACCACCCAACGGAATTGTGGTGAGGGATTGCTCTAGTTGGGTCCATAGTTTGGTCTCTTTATGTCTACGCCAATCTATGAGTCTTCCCAAGTGTAGCGCTTGGTGATACGCGCGTATATCGGGTAGTGCCAACCCCCCATATGACTTGGGGAGGACAAGTAACTTAATTGGCAGTCTGGGTCTTTTCTTAGCCCAGACAAAGTCAATAAATATTGTTTGTATCTGTTTAAAAAATCCGCGGGGCATACGTATTGGGATGGCCTGCATTAGATATAGTATTTTTGGTAATATGGACATCTTCAGAATGTTGCAGCGCCCCAACCAGGAATGTAGACCTGATTGCCATGTGTTTAGCAGTGTTTTTATATTTGTCAGTAGTGGCGGAAAATTAGATTTGTATAGATTCGACACTGTTTGGGGGATATATGTACCCAGATATTTTAGAGCTTGGTCTGTCCACTTCAGTTTAAAACTGGCTTTAAGAGATGTGAGTAGCGATGGAGGGATACCTACACCCATGGCTACTGATTTGGCCAGGTTAATTTTCAGGAAGGCCAGGGATCCATATATGGAAAATTCCTTTAGTAGGTTTGGAAGAGAAATAACTGGGTTTGTTAATGAGAACATCAAGTCGTCTGCATATGCAGATATCTTATACTGAGTGTTAGCTATGGTGATTCCGGAAATGTCCGGGTTTAATCTAATATGGCAGAGGAATGGTTCCAGTGATAATGCAAAGAGAAGGGGCGAAAGCGGGCACCCTTGCCGAGTGCCATTCGAGATTTGAAAGGAGTCTGACATTACGCCGTTAACCCTAACTCTAGCAGTCGGTGCGGTATAGACTGCCGAGATCCAATTTAGCATAGTGTTCCCTAGGCCAATGTGTCTTAACGTTGTGAGCATAAACGACCAGTTTACCCGATCAAATGCCTTTTCAGCATCTGTACTGAGCAAGACCATCGGTGTGTCCGTCATTGTGGCGTTATAGAGTAAGTTTAGGACTTTAGTAGTATTGTCCCTCGCCTCTCTGGTAGGAACGAAGCCTACTTGATCCAGGTGAATCAAGTTGGGTATATGTTGTTGTAATCTCGTCGCCAAAATTTTTGTGAATAGTTTCAGGTCCGTGTTCAGTAAGGAAATTGGACGGTAGCTGCCGCACTGGGTTGGGTCTTTATCTTCTTTATGAATTACTGTTATTTGGGCTTGTAATGTGTTGTTATGTAGTAAACTCCCTTTACCTAGGTCGTTGAAGAGGTTGGTCAAGTGTTGTCCTAATGCTGGGAGCAGCGTCTTGTAATATTGGATTGTAAAACCGTCAGGGCCCGGGGCTTTCCCTTGCTTGGTGTTTTTAATTGCCATTTGTATGTCTGTTAATGTTATGGGTTCGTCTAGTAGGTCACGCGTCTCAGTCGCTAAAGAGGGCATTTTGGAGTCTGCTATATATTTTGCAATATTCTCTGGGGAAGGTTGAGTCATGTTTAGATTGTATAGATTTTCGGAATACGGCCTAAATTCTTGTGTGATTTGTTCTTTGTCCCGTGGGAGAGTTAATGTGTGGGATGTATGATGCCATGTTCTGTGATTTTAGAGATTGGGCCAATAGTCTTCCACACTTGTTACCAGATTCGTAAATCTTTTTGCAGGAAATCTGGAGAGCCGCCTTAGCCTTGTACTGGAGCAGGTCTGTTATTTGCATACGTATCGTGTCTAATTCGCTACCTAGTGGTCTGGACGGTGCCATTTTGTGGGCATATTCTAGTTTATGGAGTTTGTCAAATAGTGTTGATAATTGTGCTGTCTTTTGTTTTTTCAGTCTTGCCCCATGTTTGATAAGCACTCCACGGATCACCGCTTTGTGTGCTTCCCATATTAGTCCACTATCTCCGTCTTCTAAAGTGTTGGTGTGGAAGTAGTGTGAGATTTCTTTCGTGATGTCTGCTACTATGTCTGGGTCTTGGAGAAGACTTTCATTTAGTCTCCATGGTTTTCTTTGTCCTTTGAAAAAGTCAGTAAGGTCATATTGCATGGTAACTGGAGCGTGGTCAGACCATGTAATGGATCCAATGGCGTGTCTTTAACCGCTCGAAGTTGGTTGTGTGGCACTAGAAAGAGATCAATGCGCGAATATACCTGGTGTGGGCGAGAGAAAAAGGTGTAATCTCGTTCCCCAGGGTGAAACAGGCGCCAGGTATCTATCAGCTGTGCTGCATGAAGGGCCGAAAGCATCTCTCTACGAGTGCCACGTGTGATAGAGGATGTGCCTGTCGATGTATCTTCTGCTGGGATCAAGGGGATGTTGATATCCCCTCCTACGATCAATTGGCCCTCAGAAAAATTCTGTAGTATTTTTAAGTGTTTTTTCATGAATGTATCTTGGTGTTCATTAGGGACGTAAAAATTTGCTATGGTCACTTTGGCGCCGCCTATCAGGCCTTTCAGGAAAAGGAACCTGCCCGCCGGGTCTGTCTTTTTGTCTACTAGCGTCCATGGTACTGATGCGGATATCTGAATAGATACTCCTCTGGATTTAGCTTCTACATGGGTGGAGTGATATACTGTCGGGTAATATCTGTTTTTCAGTATTGGGAATTTGTTTTCTCTGAAATGCGTCTCCTGAATTAATACTATATCAGCCTTCATGTATCTCATGTCGTTTAGTAACATTCTCCGTTTTTCTGGGACATTAAGCCCCTTTGCATTGAGGGTGACAATCTTGAGAACCCCCATGTTCGCAAGACTATAGTACGGATATAGAGGGGAAGAAAGGGGAAGGGGGAGGAAAGGAAGGGAAAGAGAAGTGGTAGACTAGTAAGGAAAGAGGTTCAGATTAGGGTAAAGACCACTCTAAAGTTGTAAGGGGTGTCGTGGAGACGAATCTCCCACTCCGCCCAATCCAATGAGTGGTTAACTGCTATATAGCTGAAGATTACTTCAATGCCCACCAGAATACCTGGTTGGTGGCGTTTTCCTAATTGGGGAGGTGTCTAGCAAGGACCTCGGGAGGAGGGCTATGTCCTCCCCGAGCCCTCGGATCAAAAGATGGAAAAATGAAAATGGCACTCTGAGCATAACATATTCTGTCTCTAGTGTCGGACTTAAAACTACATATATGAAAATATATATATGTGTATGCGCTCTGGGCAGCATGAGCGCTGTTGTGGTCATCTTATTCAACTTATTAACGTTCAAAACGAAACAGAACCATATCATACGCTGAGGACTACATTTACTGGTTGGTTTGCGAAATGTACTGAACTGAGTGTACCCTTCATAATTGTGGTGGTGGTGATAATAGTACACAGCTGGCATACATCAACATACTTCTTTATGTGTTGTTTTACTGGCGGTGGCTGTAGGCAACCTTCCAACAGTGCAATGACTATCAGTGAGGACACATGCAGCAGGGACAATAAGCTGAGTTCTCTCTGGGGTCCCACTGCAGTCAGAGTCCCGCACAGCCCTTCGTCCAGTCAACACATCCATTACACTCTCCCCGTGTCTTGGTTTTAGCTGTCATCTATCTACCACGTACAAGAGCCATCTCACTGAATACTTCTGCTGACACTGACTATCAGTATCTCTAGATTCATCCCCCCCCCCCACACCACCAAACCCCCAGCCGGGGGCTCACGTGAGACCTCTGAGCAGTCGCCGGTCTCTTAAGAAAAACTGATATCATATTATACATAACAAAAGTTCTTGCGTTGTAGTATCATTCCCCATACCGCCTCTAATGTGCATCCGGTCAAGCGTGCAGAGTCAGGGGTGTTATCTCTCCTCTTCGCGCCCGCTCCAGCGTGGGGACGAGGGAGAAAGGGAGGGGGGGAGAGACCCCCCTCCCGAGGCATTGCAGCCACACAGATAGCTGCTCCGGCAAGGGAAGGGGAGGAGGGCGGTAAGGCGTGTGCTAATCAGTTCCCCATCGCCAGTTACCGCAAGATGCCCCCCGTCCTTGAATTATCTATCACTGTGTCCAACAGGGACAGGCTGCATGAACAGGATGTATAAAGAAAAAATAAATGGACTTCTCCGGTAGTCTCATGCCAGTCTTATTCTATGACCGGGAGGGTTGAGAGGGGGGGGTAGAGGACAGCACCGTGCTCAGTATATGGGATATCTGGAAAATCGCACACTACTTGGGTAGGGCAGTAATATAAACTGTTCAGGAGACATATGATTAGCAAACCTGATACTCAGCATTAACTTGTAGTCAGCGTGGATGAAAGGCAGTCACTTTGTGAAAAGCTGTTGTAATAATACCTTCAGGACTCACGTGCTCCGTTCTCTGGTCTGGCACGGGACCTTCCCCGGGATCTCTGTGAGCGGGTGGTCTGGTTGTTTCTGCTCAGGATCGTCCCGGACGACCGGTCGCACGTGGGATCCTTATCAGCCAATTTGTAATCTGTATCGGTTCTGCCCCCATGAATTCGAAAAGGGCTGGAAGGTCAGCTGGTGTGCGTAGTGTAAAATAGGCTCGGTCTGTGCGGAAGGTCACCGCGAGTGGGTAACCCCATCTGTATGTGCAACCATGACTTCTTGCCAGCTCTAGGATGGGCTTCAGTATGGCGCGGCGCTGCAGCGTGGCCCTTGATAGATCCGGGAGTATTTGAATATGTGCTCCGTCAAAGTCAATCTCTCCCTGGTCCCAGGCTTTCCTGAGTAAGGTCTCCTTCTGTGCGAAGCGATGCATGCGGCACAAGACGTCCTGAGGCCTAGCGGGGTCTGTAGGCCTGGGGCCCAGGGTGCGGTGGATCCTGTCTATTTCCAGGTGTGGTGTGGGGTGGCCTAGCAGGCTCTGAAAGATCGCCGCCGCCGTCGCCGCCAGATCCTCCGGTCCCGTGGCCTCTGGAATTCCCCGCAGCCGCAGGTTGTTACGGCGGCTACGGTCCTCCAACTCCTCCAAATGGAGCTGCATGTCCCGTGATTCTAGGAGATGGGTCTGCTGTGCATGCTCCAGAGCCGTCAGCCTCTCATCTAGGGTGGATAATCTATGTTCTCCAGAGGTGACCCGGTTCTCTACTAAGTGTAAGTCCTCTCGCACCTCTTGGATGTCTTTCCTGTGCGCCTCCTCTATCCTCGAAATCATGGTCTCAAAGTCCGCTCTCGTGGGGAGGGCCTCCAGGTCTGCTCTTGTGGGGAGAGCCCTGAGCATGCTACGGAGGTCATCTTCCAGGATGTTCTGGTTTCCCGGGTTGCTCTCCGACTCCGTGCAGAATAAGGCTGGTGTGCCCGTGAGGGGTATGGGCGCCGGGGCCTGTGTCGGCAAAGCCATCCGGGAGTCGGTGAGAGATGGAGGTATGCGGGATCCACGTGGCGGGACTGCTATGGCGCCGGGGGATAGGTCTGCCTGACCTCTGAAAAAGTGTGGAATCCCCGGTTGTGTGGTCCGGTGGTGGGCTCCCCGGGAAGTCGATCTCGTCCTGTACCTTTTGGGGTCGCTCATAACGTGCTCACTGCATAGAATTGATGGTTTTAGATCCTAATAGGCCGGGTTGGACAGGGAGCTCCTCCAAAGCACGTCTTTACTCGGCCATTGCTAAGCCACGCCCCCATGATTTAAAGATTTTGAATAAAAAAGAAAGGGCATTTCTGGTCCCCACAGTTCCCAGGATCCCTACCATATACTATTTACCCAAAATACATAAAAACCCTACATGTCCACCCGGTAGACCTATTGTCAGTGGTATCAATTCCATTACGGCAAGAATTGGGAAGTACATCGACTTTTACCTTAAACCGCTAGTGAAACGTACACCCTCCTACCTTAAAGACACCGGTTCCACTATTAGACTCCTAGAGGAGGTCAATATACAGGAAGGATCCATTATGGCCACTGCTGACGTGGCATCCTTGTACACGTGTATAGCCCATGAGAAGGGTATAGATGCAGTCAAACATTTTCTCCATCGTGAACAGTCCCTTGCAACTTTTCAATGTGATTATATAATCGAATTGTTGGACTTCGCAACCAGACATAACTACTTCTGGTTTAACCAGAACTACTACCTGCAACAACGGGGAGTGGCAATGGGTGCCAAGTTCGCACCTAGCCTTGCGAACTTGTTTATGGCCAAGTGGGAGGAGGATGTCGTCTATGCCCACGGGACCACTTCGTTGGTTCTGTGGGCTAGGTACATAGACGACATTTTCCTCCTGTGGAATGGCTCTTTTGAGACACTCGAACAATTTTTCGAGTGTCTGAATTCTAATGACAGGGGCATCTCCCTTTCATATGAGGCCAGCAGGACCAAGATACATTTCCTGGACTTGGAGATAGAAATAGTAGACAGAAAATTTAAATTTAACACCTACTTTAAGCCCACTGACCGTAATGGTTTTATTCCCACCACCAGTTGCCATCATAGATCCTGGTTAAGTGCTGTTCCTCGCAGCCAATTTCTCAGGCTCCGTAGGAACTGCACGGACACGGAATTATTTATCACACAAGCAGGTGTCCTTAAACAAAAATTTATAGACAAAGGGTATGACAACGCCAACCTGGATTTTGAGATCCAGAGAGCCATGAATATTGAAAGGAAAACTTTACTCGAGGTAAAGCCAAAAAAAGAACCGGATGAAAAGTTTAAATGGGCAATGATAACATCTTTCTCAACCCAGCACAAACAAATTAAAAGAATTGTAAAAAAACACTGGGATGTCTTGAGACATGATAACATTCTGGGCGGGTCATTGCCAGAAGAGGCCAAGATTATATTTAGGGGAGCACCATCTTTACAGGGTCAGATAGCCCCCAATGTTATAAATCCACCATCCCGGCCTTCTTTTTTCCATAACATGACAGGCTTTTACCGTGTAGAAAATGTGTGGTATGTTTGCACCATAACCTGGAAGGACGTAAAGTCACAGAATTCACATCCACAGTCACGGGGAAAAGATATACAGTGAAATCTTTTTGCATGTGTAGTACCAAATACATAGTATATCTTATCACATGCCCTTGTCGTAGACAATACATTGGTCGTACCACCAGAACGTTTACAACAAGGGTAGGGGAACATATTGCTCTAATCAAAGGCAGGGACTCTAAGCATACGGTACCCAGACATTACAAGCAATATCATAATAGTAACCCCACTGGTTCACAATTTGTCATTATAGACAAATACGTCCCACCGTGGAGGGGGGGGGGGCAAAATCAGAGGGGTCTCTCGCCTTGAAATGTTCTGGGCGTATGAACTACAGACCTTTTTTCCTCAAGGCATGAACGTGGAAGTAGATGTTAATGCCTTTATAAACGAGTCTTGACAGATTTATCATGAGATAGGAAACATCAACTTCCGTTTAGGAGTACTAATATCTAGGGTGTATATTATGTCTGATGCTTTTTACATGCATGTGCCTTTCCATCTGTTACACATTATTTTATTATTATTATGATTATATTTACTTTATTTTGACAATTGGGTAGTTATTATTAAAGTATTGTCTTTTTTGAAGTAATACAATATGAGCTATATGGGGACATAGAGTGAGTCAAGAGATGGAATAATTAATTGTCCATCTCTTCTCTCTCCTGCTGAGAATCCATCTTCTTCATATTTTCTTCATTTTTTTCGTTTTCATGGACTCCTCTATCATCTTTGAATGAAGTCCTGATCGTGTTTAGTTCACCCATTAATGCACACTCATTGCGTACACTTTGAAGGCCGGTCTGGGGATTACATCATTTCCGGCCCTTTTCCCCTCTCTGCAGGTCACTTCCTGGTGTGATCGAACGGAGACCGGAGGTGATGTACGCATGCGTCGTTTTTTGATGACGTCACCGCGCTGGACCACGCCGCGCGCATGCGCGAACGCGGTCTCTATTAGACTATGGGGGATGTGATTGAGGTTGAGACGCACAGTTGTGACCTCGCCCTTCATTGATGTCACCGCGCTGAACTACGCCGCGCGCATGCGCGAGCGTGGTTTTTTTATCGTAATATACGTTAGGGGGGATGTCACTGATGTGGTGATGCAGAGTCACGGCCTCCCCCTCCACTAAGAGGTCATAAGGGGTAGTAACAAGTGGAAGTGGGAGGTTCTGGACGCCGGGACTCTGCATCATGTCTCCTCCTGAAGCACATGACACCATTAGACCTATGGGAATGGAATCATTTGAAAGAGAGGCTTGGAAGGCACTCAGCATCATGTCTCCTCCTGAAGCACATGACACCATTAGACCTATGGGAATGGAATCATTTGAAAGAGAGGCTTGGAAGGCACTCAGCATCATGTCTCCTCCTGAAGCACATGACACCATTAGACCTATGGGAATGGACTCTGCATCATGTCTCCTCCTGAAGCACATGACACCATTAGACCTATGGGAATGGAATTATTTGAAAGAGAGGTTTGGAAGGCATTCAGCATCATGTCTCCTCCTGAAGCACATGACACCATTAGACCTATGGGAATGGAATCATGTGAAAGAGAGGCTTGGAAGGCACTCAGCACCACGTCTTCTCTTGAAACATATGACACCATTAGACCTATGGGAATTGAATTACATGAAAGAGAGGCTTGGAAAGCACTCGGATCCGCCATTTTGGATGACCCCGGAAGTGCCAATGCAAACAAGCCTGGGAGCTGGATTCTCATCAGAGGGGTCCTTGTCCCTATATAAAGGAGTCTGGCTGCAGTGGGCAAGTACCCCAGACGAAGTCTTGTATGACGAAACGCGTCGGGAGGACTCCACTGCCGCCATTTTACTTGCAAGCGCTTTTTATTCTGAAATGTAAGTGTTTTTCCTTTTAATAAATTTTTTATGGTTTACGGAATTACGCTATGAGCCCCTTCTTCATTACATGTGGGTAATGTCCGTTGGTGTCCGAGCTTCCATATGAAGAAGACCTCTTTGGGATAGCAACGTTACAACTTCACCATTCACCAGCCCTTGTTTCCCTACCTTCATTGCCAGTGAGCAATCCAAGCCTGTTTGACCCATATAGCGTATGCTAGGTGGGTCCCAACTTTCTGGTAAGCCTCCAGTCATCCTAGGTGGCGGTTTCGCACAAGTGTTTGTCAGCACATGTTGGATTACATACAAAAATCTCTCACGAGTATATGTTTTGGAATTTATCACCATTGCAAAATTTATGTTCATCGTACCTGCACATTCAGTTTTGGACTTTATTGCCATTTTTACATCCTGTTATCACTTTTGGTGACCCTAAGGCTTTATAACATAAGTGTTCTATATGTATGAATGTTCACAAAGTATACAAAACACTATCTTTTCACAATTCATTTTGCTATTATATGTGGTATAGCAATATTCTCTTTCTCATTTTTTAGCGCTACACTTGGTTAAGTGCCCAGTGGTCAAGTGGTTAAGGTAAATGCATGTTATGCCTATTGTCGCCACCGGGGGCTGCCAAGAGCACATACCTTCTCATGCTGATGTCTGTCTCAGTGTTTCACGCTGCACAAGCTCCTCCAGCCGAGCTCCAGGTAGGATGGGATGGGGGGTTCTCCTCTGGATATTCCCCCCAGAATAGGGGGAGGCCGCAGGTGGTCTGTGAGGCGGTAATATACCGCACTTTCACCGCCGTCGCCATTTGCCACGTGCAGGCCCCATCACTGCCGGCCTCTCTCCTTCCTGCTACGATCGAAGCCAGGATCTTTTTTTTTTTTTTTTTTTTTTTTTTTTAATTTCAGGCTTCCCAGCCTAGAGGTGAGATGTGGGGTCTTATTGACCCCATATCTCACTGTAAAGAGGACCTGTCATGCCATATTCCTATTACAAGGGATGTTTACATTCCTTGTAATAGGAATAAAAGTGATCAAAAAAAATTTTTTTTGGAAAAAAGTGTCAAACTAAAATAAATAAAGTAAAATGAACAATAAAAAAAAAAAAAAAATTTTAAAGCGCCCCTGTCCGTGTGCTCGCATGCAGAAGCCAATGCACACGTAAGTCCCGCCCACATATGAAAACGGTGTTCAAACCACACATGTGAGGTATCGGTGCGAACGTTAGAGCGAGAGAAATCATTTTGGCCCTAGACCTCCTCTGTAACTCAAAACATGTAACCAGTAAAAAATGTTAAAGCGTCGCCTATGGGGATTTTTAAGTAGCGAAGTTTGGCGCCATTCCACGAGCGTGTGCGATTTTGAAGGGTGACATGTTGGGTATCTATTTACTCGGTGTAACTTCATCTTTCACATTATGCAAAAACATTGGGCTAACTTTACTGTTTTTGTTTTTTTTTAAAGCACAAAACTGTTTTTTTTCCCAAAAAAAAGCGTTCAAAAAATTGCTGCGCAAATACCGTGCAAGATAAAAAGTTGCAACAACCGCCATTGTATTCTCTAGGGTCTTTGCTAAAAAAAAACATATATATAATATTTTGGGGTTCTATGTAATTTTCTAGCAAATAAATGATGATTTTTACATGTAGGAGAGAAATGTCAGAATTGGCCTGGGTGCTCCAGAACGCCTGGAGGTGCTCCGTGCATGTTGGGTCTTTGTATGTGGCCACGCTGTGTAAAAGTCTCACACATGTGGTATCGCCATACTCGGGAGTAATAGCAGAATGTGTTTTGGGGTGTAATTTGTGGTATGCATATGCTGTGTGTGAGAAATAACCTGCTAATATGACATTTTTGTGGAAAAAAAAAAAAGAAAAAAAAAAATCTTGATTTTGCAAAGAATCGTGGGAAAAAATTACAACTTCAATAAACTCACCATGCCTCTTACTAAATACCTTGGAATGTCTTCTTTCCAAAAAGGGGTCATTTGGGGGGTATTTGTACTTTTCTGGCATGTTAGGGTCTCAAGAATATAGATAGGCCATCAGTATTTTAGGTATGATCAATTTTCAGATATTGGCACCATAGCTTTTGGACTCTATAACTTTCACAAAGACCAAATAATTTACACCGATTTGTACTTATTTTTACCAAAGATATGTAGCAGTATAAATTGTGGCCAAAATTTACGAAGAAAAATTACTAAACTTGCTAAATTTTATAACAGAAACAAAGAAAATTTCATTTTTTTACCGAATTTTCAGTCTTTTTTCTTTTATAGCGCAAAAAATAAAAAACCCAACGGTGATTAAATAGCACCAAAAGAAAGCTCTATTTGTGTGAAAAAAAGGACAAAAATTTCATATGGGTACAGTGTTGCATGACTGAGTAATTGTCATTCAAAATGTGAGAGCACCAAAAGCTGAAAATTGGTCTGGTTAGGAAGGGGGTTTAAGTGCCCAGTGGTCAAGTGGTTAAGGTAAATGCATGTTATGCCTATTGTCGCCACATTTGTGGAACATGATTTGGTGGTATCCCAAATTTAGGCCCATGCTTGGGAATCCAATTCTGTATCAAGGTCTGATGCCTATTTTTCGGTATAGGCGGGGAGCCGCTGGGACAGGGGTGAAAGAAATAGCAAATAAAGGAAGGAGATCATGCCAAGGATGTGTGGGTCAGAAGCGCATTTAGACTCTTAATATATGGGTATTCTGGGGCCTTCAGGGTGCATTGATTTGTAGGAAGTGTTTTATTTGTCGGTGTCAAAGTTTGGTGTGCGGGAGTTCTTTTTATTGTTGTAGTTCAATGAAGGGTTTCACCCCCGCTCTAATTTACCAGGTGTTGCACTTTAGTGAAATTTTTATCATTCCATTCATGGTATGCTGAGGGGTCTGAGAGGTTTAGAGGAAATGCAGGATTATAGGTGAAATCCATGAGGGGTTTGTGTGGAGAGGGGTATGGGTGACCGCATCCCAGACTCTTAAGCTAAATCTTGGTAATGGGATTAGTAATAAAGCGTCTGTCCGAAGGGAGGATCCAGAATAGATTGTCGACCCGTACAGGGTCACAGCTCAACACTTCCAAGGAGACCCAGATAAATTCCCTGGATTTAATTCAGGTTAAAGGGGTTGTAAAGGTAAAAATTTTTTCACCTTAATGCATTATATGCATTAAGGTGAAAAAACTTTTGACAATACCGCCGCCCCCAGCCCCCCCCGTTTTACTTACCTGACACCTCGAATCTCCGCTGCTCGTTCCCGTCATCTCTATTGCAGCTCAGCCTGGTCGCTGATTGGCTGCAGTGGATGGATTGAAAGCAGCGCAGCCATTGGCTCGCGCTGCTGTCAATCACATCCGATGACGCGGCGCGCCGGGGGGCGGGGCCGAGTGATACAGTGAGCGGCTATAGCTGCCGGCTGTATCACGGGAGCGCGCCTGCAATAACTAACCACCATGCAAGGGAGCTCGCATTAAGGTGGTTAGTTCTTGCGGGGAGGAGCTGAAACAGCCGCCGAGGGACCCCAGAAGAGCAGGTTCGGGGCCACTCTGTGCAGAACGAGCTGCACAGTGAAGGTAAGTATGACATGTTAGTTATTTAAAAAAAAAAATAAAATTACCTTTACAACCCCTTTAATGTATTCCTTGTTTCCAGTGCAGACTCTTCTCGACCACTCCGCAAAATAGAGGAAGAGAAGAAATCGGAGATTCTCATTGCACCAATCTGGCCCAGAAGAACATGATACACACATAAACTTCTGGCAGAGGACCCCTGGCCTCCTCTAAACAAGCCCAGTTCAGTGCTTTTCCCCTGTGTGGGCTGAGCTACAGGGGAAATTGACACTATTTGATGACATCACAGCTGGGGCACACTCAGTTTTACAGCATGGCTTAGCCTTCCTAGCGGTAATGGGGTTATGTGTTGGCCAAGTGGCTCTGGCACTGCTGTGATCTCTAGGGTATGGTGAGTTGGTGGCCCAATCTCAACGTGTTTATGGCTGCTTCTTGGGATCCCCTGCTGGTTTCCTAGGCATAATCCCTGCTGATGACTGGGTTTGCATATGTACTGATTTCTTTGGCCTACTCAATAGGATTTCTTTCCATTTAACAGATGAGTTCTTTCCTTCCTCCCTGTCTTGTCTACAAGATCCTTACATGGCTGTGTGTGACCTATTTTGATGGGAAATGATAGCTTCAGTCCCGGGCCGGAGTTGTTCAGGGGTTTTCACTACAACCTCTTTTTCGCTTTTAAAGGAGGGAGGGGGATCTGTCTTGTCTTGGGCCTTGGGACCTAAATTCTTTGGTGTGGCTATGCTAGCTCAAGATGGTATCCATCTGTTTCATGGTGGCCTCGCTTCATCTGGGGGAGCCGTGGTCTCCATGGACCTCAAGGATAAGTATTTACATGCTCCAGTCTGGGCTGGACTCCAGAGATTTCTGCACTTGTGGTAGAGGGCGCTTGGTAACAACTTTTGGTCTAGCCTTGCCCCTCAGGTCCTGATGTTACTGAGACGATGAGGGCTTGCTGTGGTAGGCTATCTGGATGATGACCTCCTCAGAGTAGAGTCTCATTCTCTGCTGCTGGACAACGTGGCTCACCAAGTGCACTCTACGAGAGTTTGGCTGGGTTCTGCACTTATTTGAATGTCTGCTCTGAACCTTGTTCTCTTGGTTCTTCAGAAGCCTCCCTTTGAGAGTATTGGGGATCTTACCTTGATATCTCTCTCCCAGAAGGTCACCTTTTTGTTTGCTGTCACTTCACATGCCATGTGTCAGAGCTGGCAGTCTTGTCCTGTTTGTCTCCCTCTTTGGGTATACTCGAGGACAAGCCGGTTCTCCTTCTGTGTCCCTCCTCCCTCAGTAGGTGGTTTCCGATTTGCACCTAAAAGAGGTGCACCTCTCCTCCCTTCCTTGTGTTCACGCCCTTCACATCCCATGAAAGTTGCACTGCACCCCTTGGATGTGGTTCAGAAGGTTTGTGTGTATCTGTTTGCTAAGGCCTCCCTCCGGAGGTCGGATTCTTCTTGTGAATGGCCCATGTAATGCTTGGTGGCTTTCTCAGCTAATTCTTCTTGGTTGATCAGGCAGACTGTTGTCCAGGCTTTTCCCGTTGAGGGTCAGTCTCCTTCCTTCCCCATTGTGGCACATTCCACCAGGATGATTAGTATCTCTTGGGCTTTCAGACATTGGGGGCATCTATGTCTCAAGTTTGCAAAGCAGCTAACTGGTTGTCTGTGCACACCTTTACCAAGTTTTACCAAGTTGATGTTTTGGCATCTTGGGATGTTTTGCGGCCGCATGGTTTTGCAGGTGGCTGTTACCGTGTTTCCCCAAAAATAAGACTTAAGTCTTATGTTAATTTTGGCTACAAAAAACACACCGGAGCTTATTTTCAGGGGATGTCTTATTTACGGTATGTACAATAATCTACATGTATTCAAGTACAGTCATGTTATCCTCTTCTGGAACATTGTCATAACTCCCCAAACCCCAATTTCCGGCCTGATTTTCTTGCATCTCCATTGACTTTTGAACCATTGGGCCTATTTTCTCATGTACAGCAATAGAGCTCTTCTTAAACGAGAACTACTTGTCCATGTAGCCTGCTCGTAGTGCATTGGCAACACAACTGTCATTGATTTTGTTGCATGAATTCTTCCCCCATTCTCACCCATGTCACGCACGACCTTTTGCAGGCTAAGCTTCACAAAGTTTCCACACTGATTTCTCTCTATTTTCAGTGTATTCATCGATTTCTGTCCTTGAATACTTGTTTATTGCATTATCAAGAGTCTGGAGTGTCAGATGTTTATACTGAAATATTAAAACCATATTATATTTATGGAGTTATGCAAATATCTGTGGTTTAGGAGATTTTCATATTTTTCCAAAAATTGTTATAATTAGTTTATCCGTGCTATTTTGAAGACGAGAGTACAACGATGTACTAAAAATATATATTAACCAAAAATGCAGTGTAAAATAAAATCAGATATATTTGGTGATAATACAAAAATTATATAACTTCAAATATCAAATATATATTGGAATATAGATGATAATACATTTTTACCACAAGCTCTTATTACAAAATACCCTATTTCAATACTTCAATGATGGCTTGGTAAATTTAGACTTGGTAACACTTAGTAAATAGCTTTTCGTGGCTCTACGGTGTTGACTTTAACTTTTGTGATTCCTTCTCAAAACAAAGAGACCTCCAAACTTACACTTTAAAAATACACGGACAAAATGTTATACTATGCACAGAGCTTGATAATTTAATCATGACTTATTTACGGTAAAATGAATTTTCTAATGAATTTTGTTTAACCACTTCAATGCCAGGCGCTTATACACCTTCCTGCCCAGACCAATTTTCAGCTTTCAGCGCTGTCGCACTTTGAATGACAATTGCACGGTCATGCTACACTGTACCCAAACCAAATTTTTATCATTTTGTTCCCACAAATAGAGCTTTCTTTTGGTGGTATTTGATCACCTCTGGGATTTTTATTTTCTGCTAAACAAATAAAAAAAAGACCGAAAATTTTGAAAAAAAAATGTTTTTTCTTGTTTCTGTTACAAAACTTTGTAAATAAGTTTTTTTTTTCCTCCTTCACTGATGGGGCTGCACTGACGGGCACTGATAAGGCAGCACTGATGGGAACCGATGAGGTGGCACTGATGATGGGCACTAATATGCAGCACTGATGGGCATTGATAGGTGGCACTGATGGGTACCCATACTAGGTGCGAATGGGCACTGACAGGTGGCGCGGATGGGCACTGACAGGTGGCGCGGATGGGCACTGACAGGTGGCACTGATGGATGCCAATCGGTGCCAAACAATGCCTGCCAATCAGTGGTGCCCATTGTGGGCACTGATTGGCATCCATTGTGGGCATTGATTGGCAACCCTGGTGGTCTAGGGTGGCATACCTGGTGGTGACTAGTGGTGGCGTCCCTGGTGGTCCTGGTGGCGTCCCTAGTGATCCAGTGTGGGCATCCACCCTTCAGGGGGGCTGCCCTGATAATCAGCACAGACCCCCCTCTCAGAGGAGCAGCTGATCGGCACTCCTCTACTCGCGTCTGACAGACGCGAGTGAGGAAAAGCCAATCAACGGCTCTTTCTGTTTACATCGTGATCAGCCGTGTTTGGGCACGACTAATCACGTGGTAAAGAGTCTCTGTCAGAGACTCTTTACCTAGATCGGCGTTGCGGTGTTTCAGACTGACACACCGCAGAGGCTTGATATCCTGGCGACGTCATATGACGTCCGGTCAGGATATCGCAACCACTTTGCCGACGTCATATTGCTATATGGCGGGCGGCAAGTGGTTAAACATATATCGTAACGAAACCATTGATAAGACTATTAAAGTCAGTTTTCTTTATCGTACATCATAGGACACAGCGCCTCAAGTATTTACTTAGTGGGTTATGGGCCTGCCCTCCGGTGTTGACACTGGTATAACCAATACAGGAAGTTGACTTCCCTATATAACCCCTCCTCCTTCCAGGAGTACCTCAGTTTTTTCGCCAGTGTCTAAAGGCATTGGTCACTAGTGAAGATGTGCTCTGAGGAGCTCCAAGGAAGAATCCATGCTGGATTTATAAAAACCTCCACAACCGGATCCATTCTCGCACTGAGGCCATAGGATGGTACCTGGACCTCGATTCAAGAACGAGGTTTTGCCTGTAACGCTTCTCTTTGAGAGCTGGACCCTAGGAACCAGGACTCTTTTTGGTCTTGCTACATTACCTAAAGCTGTTCCTGAGGGGTGCTATACAGGTCCAAAGGAGTGGAATCCCTATTAAAAGGGACCCGGACTTTAAAGGTTTAACTAAGTTGGAAGATCCTCTTTTTCCTTAGCAGGGCCCGTGACTCAGCATGCAATTTCAGCTATAGGCATCTGTCAGTCCTTAAAGGACCAGTTCACAGATGCTCTTAACGAGCTCCCTGCACAACAGGCCCGGGAGTTGGCCGAGCTACCAAAAGCATTATGTTTTGCCATAGATGCTATGAAGGATTCTATTCATCAGGCATCACGCCTTGCGCTTGTACTAGTACACATGCGAAGGACCCTTTGGTTAAAGGGTTGGTCAGCTGAAGCGCCTTGCAGGAACCTTCTAACTAGTTTTCCTTTAAGGGAGAACGACTATTTGGTGATAGTTTGGACAAATACATCCAAACAATTTCTAGTGGAAAGAGTACTCTTTTGCCAGTCAAAAGAAAATATAAACGTCCTTCGTTTAAACGCACTTTTTTTTCCCGCGCCAAGTGCATCCACCTCTAGGCAGGGGCAATGACTTCCGCCGTCAGACTCTAGAGGAAGACCTCAGGGTCAAACCCAGGCACAAAGGAAGACCTGAAGCCGCAAGTCTGCAAAGCAGAATACCAAGGCCTCGTCATGAAAAGGCATCTCCCCTCACCAAGGTGGGGAGAAGACTTCTGAGGTACTCAGAAGTCTGGCAAAGGGAAATTCAGGACAGATGGACTCTCTCCATAGTGTCTCTAGGATAAAAGCTAGAATTTCAAGAGTTTCCACCATCTCGTTTTCTGAGATCAAACATTCCCAAGGATCCAAGGATCTAGGGAATCCCTGTTGCAAGCATTAGACCGATTATTGGCTCAAGTGGTGATCATACAGATTCCCACACAAGAGCAAGGTTTGGGGTTTTACTCAAACCTGTTTACGTTACCAAAGCCAAATGGGGATGTCAGACCAATTCTAGATCTACGGAATCGAAATCAGTTCCTGAAGATCCGCTCCTTTCGCATGTAGTCAATCAAGTCAGTCGTTTCAATCCTACAAGGAAGAGAACTTCTGGCATCCATCGATATCAGAGATGCATATCTGCATGTCCCTATATTTCCTCCTCACCAGAGGTTTCTGCGGTTCAAAGTAGAACAACAGCACTTTCAGTTTGTAGCTTTGCCCTTCGGGCTTGCTACAGCACCCCGGGTATTCACAAAAGTACTAGCCCCACCTCTAGCCAGGTTAAAGGCACAGGGTATAACTGTCTTGGCTTACTTAGACGATCTATTGTTAATAGACCAGTCAGTGGCTCGCTTGAAGCAAGATGTAGTCATTACAAACAGTTACCTGGAGAGTCTGGGTTGGATTCTCAACCTGAAGAAATCCTCCTTAAAGCCACTAAAAAGGCTGTAGTATCTGGGCCTGATCATAGACACAGCCCAGGAAAGGGTGTTCTTGCCTCCCGCAAAGATCAGCTCCATACAAGAGCAGGTGCGGATGGTCAGGTCGAAGAGAAATCCCTCAATTTGCATTTGCATGAGGTGGTTAGGAAAGAAGGTAGCTTCATTCGAAGCAGTTCTCTATGCCCAATTCCATTCGAGACTGTTCCAAAACAGTATCCTGTCGTCTTGGAACAAGACTATTCAAGCTTTGGCTTTGCCAATGCGGCTGTCCCCAAGAGTGTCCCAAAGCCTCAGTTGGTGATTATTAACTTGAAACCTGCTGAAGGGAAAGTCCTTCAGACCAATTATCTGGAAAGTAGTAACGACAGATGCCAGCCTTTCAGGCTGGGGAGCAGTACTAGAGAAGACGACTGTCCAGGGACAGTGGTCAAGAACCAAAAGAGCCTTGCCCATCAACATCTTAGAGATTCGGGCAGTGTATCTGGCTCTGTGAACCTGGACCTCCAGGTTAAAGAATTGTCCTGTCAGGATCCAATCCGACAATGCCATGGCTGTGGCAGGTATTAATCACCAAGGGGGCACCAAAAGTCTCTCAGCTCAGAGAGAGGTGAACCAGATTCTAACTTGGGCAGAAAAGAATGTCCCATGCCTATCGGCAGTTTTCATTCCGGGAGTAGAGAATTGGCAGGCGGACTACTTAGGTCGCCAGCAATTATTCCCGGGGGAATGGTCTCTTCATCCCGAGATTTTTCGGGCTGTTTGCCAAAGATGGGGAACTCTGGACGTAAATCTTGTAGCGTCCAGATTCAACACGAAGCTAGTCAACTTTGTGTCCAGGACAAGAGACCCACTCGCATATGGAACAGATGCGTATTTGACCCCGTGGGATAAGTTTTCACTGATCTATGCAGTTCCCCCGATTCAATTGCTGCCTTGACTTCTTTGCAGGATCAAGCTGGAAAGAAAACCGACAATACTGGTAGCACCAACATGGCCCAGGTGGTCATGGTATGCAGAAATCGTGAAGATGGCAGCGGAGGACCCATGGTTCTTCCCACTAAGGCCAGACCTGCTATCACAGGGGCCGATATTCCATCCTACTTTACGAATGATAAATTTAACTGGCTATTGAGACCCACATTCTGAAAAAACGTGGGCTTTCCAGGTCAGTTATCTCTACTTTGATTAATGCTAGGAAGCCAGTTTCCAGAGCTATGTATTATAGAGTCTGGAAGGCTTATGTTTCCTGCTATGAATCCAAGGGTTGGCACCCTCGGAGATGTATCATAGGCAGAATTCTTGCCTTTCTACAATTAGGCGTAGAGATGAAGTTGGCCCTGAGTACTATTAAGGGTCAAGTCTCAGCCTTATCAATTTTATTTCAAAGACCGCTTGCTACGCATTCTTTAGTCTGGGGTTTCATGCAAGGAGTGATGCGGATTAATCCGCCAGTTAAATCACCCTTAAGCCCTTGGGACTTGAATTTCGTTTCGTCTGTGTTACAAAAACAGCCATTTGAACCGATACAGCATATTCCTTTAGTCCTTTTGAGAAGGAAGCTGGTATTTTTGGTTGCTATATCCTCAGCAAGGAGGGTATCAGAATTGGTTGCTCTTTCTTGTAAAGAGCCATATTTGATTATTCATGAGGACAGAGTGGTGTTACGCCCTCGTCCAGGTTTTTTGCCTAAAGTAAAGTGAAAGAAAATTAATACTTTACTGGCAGTCTAAGAAACTTTTTGTTTTGAGAAGTATCAGTTGGGTATCCAAAGGACTTCTTCCCCCACTCCTTCCTACATCTCTCCATCTCAAGATCTTTCAGCCTCTCCCTCCAGATTCCTTCAGCCTCTCACTCTAATGTGTAACCAGTCTATATCCCCTCTAGAATGTGGGTGTGGAAATGCCTTCCATGTCATGAGTGACGTAAAACACACGTCATTTCCTGGATAATCCGTATAGGTAAATTGTAGTTTCTTTTATTCACCATTGCCAAAGGGGGCAGTATTGTATAAAAATTTGACTTTATTTAATACTTGAATAACCTTTTGACTTTAGCTTTAAAAACACAATAAACTATCAGACTAATGTCACCTCTCCAGACATAGTGGTGATTCCTAAGATCTAATACTTTAGGAAAATATACCCACACTAATTACCTTATCTTTAAATTCTTTAAACTAGGTAATGTGAAATTTAACCCCATGTATTATTTCACAAATACAGTTTCTATAGTTTTAAACTTTTCATAGGCTTCCATATTTGTAACCCTTATGTGTAGTAATGGATTTTATGAATATCCAAACAATACATTATGAATATATTATGAAAGAAAAATTATTAACATACATAAACCAATATATGTAAAATGACTTAATCATGCATATAATTACTTCAATATAATAAAATACTATTTTGGGGATTATTTTTAATATGATTGCGCATGCAGTACATAATATAGATAATTTCAAAACACAATTTGTAAATATGTCTTTTTCTCTATCCCTCAGTCAAGGAAAGAGCAAAAAAATACATGTTTCAATCCAGTGTTATTTGAACCCTTGGATTCACATTCCTCTAAAGTATACACACTAGCCTTGGCCTTCTTCTTATCTTTAAGTTTCTAAGGCTCTTAATTTACAACTCAGGCTAATATGCAAGGAGCCTGGAGTCTCTTACAAACCCTTTTGTGAGGGTTTCTTAGTTTCAAAGACAATTAACTTAAGTTAACCTCGTAAAAAAAAAAAAAAAAAGTAAAAGCAAAAATGTCTTTTGTCATGTTCACAAAATATATATAAAAAAATATATGATGCAAAGGCCTTAGGAATTCATTCTTTTTAACCCCAATAGTCCTGACAGGAGATAAGCAGTCATTCCTGCGGGAATCCTTACTTGATCTATTCTTCGCTCTGCAAGGAAGTTTTTTGTCTTTTGTGTGGTGTGTGCTGGCTGAATCCCAGACTAGCAGACCTCTTTGGCCACCTCTCAAAACAAGTGGCAGCATTAAATCGACCCACTTCCTTATAACTGCATGTGTGAACCAGGCTTTTTCGTTTACAGAACATACATGCCTGAAACATGTTCAATCTCATCTTTCTTGCCCTTTGTGATGATTAGAGGTAAGGCTTTCTTTCCATCCAGACGAATTGCCAAAATACAGGTAACCTGTGCCCTTTAATAACCAGTGGAGGGAATGTAGATTGACGAGACTCCCTCTGATCAATTGTCGTTTGAGATTCTTGGCCCATAAACACTGCAGTTTCATCCATAGCAATCCTGTTGGAGAGTTGGTATTTAGAAAAGTCGATGCCATCGACAAAGAACTTGAATGCAAGTGCACGTTTTAACAACTTTAGTATCTTCCAGCTTGAACCGTGTTGTCGATCTTCTTAGAGACAGTTTGTTTCCCTGAAGGAAGCCATCCAGCCAGTAGTGTGATGCTCTGAATTCTTCTGGGGATAGTTCAAACTGTGGTGCCATTGCAAGAGCAAATATCAGCCCTGCGCACAACCAAAGCCTTTGATCTCTTGTCAGCAATCCATTTACAGATGTCTCCCAGCTCAGGAAGTAATGGCTGCCGACCTGATCCACACTTGCGCTTCTTAGCATTTCCTGTGTCCTCCTTTTGACGAGGTTACCGTACTCTGCTTGCCATTTTCAGACCATTCGGAGATCTAACTTAATCTAACTTTTTGACTTGGGAGTCCTCCACGATTCCTTTTTTTGTAGCTCTTTCTTTTTGCACTCCTCTTGTCTGTAGATCAAAATACCGCATTCACCGCTTAGGGACCGCCCCATGTACATATACTGCGGCAGGGTGGCCCTTAAGCGCAAAATCACATACCTGTACGTGATTTTTTTCTCCGGGTCTGGGGCAAGCACTATGGCAAATTCCATAAATATATCCCATAGTTTGTAGATGCTATATCACTTTCGCAAACCAATCAATATATGCTTATTGGGATTTTTTTTACCAAAAACATGTAGCAGAATACATATTGGCCTAAATTGATGAAGACATTGGATTTTTAAAATTGTTTTATTGAATATGTTTTATAGCAGAAAGTAAAAAATAAATATATATAATCTTTTTCAAAATTTTTTTTTTTTTTTTGTGTTTATAGCGCAAACAATAAAAAACCACAGAGGTGATCAAATACCACCAAAAGAAAGCTTTTGTGGGGAAAAAAAGGACATAAATTTTATTTGTGTACAGCATTGCACGACCACCCAATTGTCAGTTAAAGCAACGCAGTGCAGTATCACAAAAAATGGCCTGGTCAGGAAGGGTGGTGAACATTTCCGGGGCTGAAGTGGATAATATACCGTACACATCAAGTGCTCAATAAGTCTCGAGTCTGGCTGGAGATCTTAACCTCTTGCCGACCGTGTCACGCAGATATACTGTGGCGCAATGGCTCTCCTGGGCGAAAACTGTACGGGTACGCAAGCACACAAATCCCTGTGCTGTCAGAGGAGAGGAGCCATATTGTTTCTTCCTACTAAGGAAAAGCGATATGGCTCCTCTCCTAGTCACTCCCATCCGCACACAGTTAGAACATGCTGAGGGAACACACATTTAACACCTTGATCGCCCCCTAGTGTTAACCCCTTCCCTGCCAGTGACATTTCAACAGTAATCAGTGTATTTTTATAGCACTGATCACTGTATAAATGCCAACGGTTCCAAAAAAGTGTCAAAAGTCTCTGATCTGTCCATCGCAATGTCGCAGTACCGCTAAAAATCGCAGATCACTGCCATTACTAGTAGAAAAAAAAATTATAGAAATGCCATAAATCTTTCCCATAGTTTGCAGACGCTATATCTTTTGCGCAAACCAATTAATATACACTTATTGCGATTTTTTTTTTTTTTTTTTACCAAAAATATGTATAATACTATATATTGGCCTAAACTGATGAAGAAATTTTGTTTTTTTAAAAAAAAAAACTTTTGGGGATATTAATTATAGCAAAAAGTAAAAAATATAGTTTTTTTTTCAAAATTGTCTTTTTGTCTTGTTTATAGCGCAAAAAATAAAAAACACAGAGGTGATCAAATACCACCAAAAGAAAGCTCTATTTGTGGGAAAAAAAAGGATACAAATTTTGTTTGTGTACAGCGTTGAACGACCGCGCAATTGTCAGTTAAAGCGACGCAGTGCCAAATTGTAAAAAGTGCTCTGGTCAGGAAGGGGCTAAAATCTTCCAGGGCTGAACCGGTTAAAGTGGTTGTAATACTTAAAAGAAAAAAACAAAAAAAAAACTGATTCTTAAAAACATGATAGACAGCTGTGTCATTTACCCCTGTCTATGTTCTAAATGCCTGGAATAAAACAATAAAATGTTTTAAAAAAGTTCCCGTGTCCCCTGTCTTCTCTCTCCCTCTCCCCCTGTCAGCTCAGGAGTCATCATTATGACATCTTTGATTCCAAAAATAAACCTTAGTTAAAGTAATTGTAAAAATATGTAATCTGTTTTGTAATAAGATTATAATGTCCAGTGTGTCTCCTTTTGTAACCTTATAAAAAGATTATATACTGTCCGGTGTGTCCTCTTTTTTAACTTTATTGTTGAAAATACCCTTTTTACAGCACCGCTGGGCGCTCATGTGATCCACCGGAGCTCTTCTTCTCCGCTCCGAGCACTGCCGAGGGAGGGGCCAAGATCCCCGCTTATGTCAGCCCCGCTCTGAGCACTGCAGAGGGAGGGGGGGCACTGACATCAGCCGGGAGTAGAGGAGAAGATCTCCGGTGGGTCACGTGAGCGCCCACGTCGCTGTAAATAAGGTATTTTCGACAATAAAGTTACAAAAGGAGACACACTGGACATCTTTTTACAAAACGGATTACATATTTTTACAAGGCCTTTACTAGGGCTTATTTTCAGGGTAGGGCTTGTATTGCAGCCCTCCCCGAAAATCATGCTGTCTTATTTTTGGGGTAGGGCTTATTTTTTCTCTTAGACCCCTTTCACACTGGGGCATTTTTCAGGCGTTTTTAAGGCGCTTTAGCGTTAAAGCGCCTGTAAAGCACCTGAAAGAAGCCTCATCTGCAATCCCAATGTGAAAGCCCGACCCCTTTTCACACTTCCAGCGCCCGAAAAACACTGGTAAAGCGCTGCTTAAGACCCATTTCACACTGGGGCGTTTTTTGGGCGCTGGCAGTGTAAAAGGGCTTGGGCCATCGGCGCACCCAGCCCGTGGCAAAAACGCAAACGAAAAGCGCTGCAAAGAAGCTGCTTGCAGGACTTTTTTTGACGCTTTGCCAGTGCAGCGCTCCAGTGTGAAAGCACTTGGGCTTTCACATTGAGATTGCAGATGAGGCTTCTTTCAGGCGCTTTACAGGCGATTTTTTTTAACGCTAAAGCGCCTGAAAAACGCCCCAGTGTGAAAGGGGTCTCAGTGTGAAAGCACTCGGGCCTTCACATTGGGATTGCAGATGAGGCTTCTTTCAGGCGCTTTTTTTTAATGCTAAATCGCCTGAAAAATGCCCCAGTGTGAAAGGGGTCTTAGCCCTCTTCTGGGGGGTTCTCGGGTTCTTTCGCTGGTTACCCACCCCTCAATAAGTCACTCCTTTTTTTTTTTTTTTGTTACTCACTGTAAAAGCTCTTTCTCTGAGTTTTATAGAACACAGCACCCATCCCTCTAATATGTTTTTTTAGCTTGAAATGTTTTATGATGAACTGAGCTGCCAGTAGCAGAGAGGAGGTTGAATACCAGTTAGGACTGCCTATAGGCGGTGCTGTGTTTTTTTTTTTTTTTTCTGCCTAATGTCTTACTCTGAAAGGTGGCACTATAACTCTTTGGTCAAGGTTAAAGATGAGTTGTGTCCTTCAATGAACTCAGAGAAAGGGATTTTACAGTGAAAAAAATCCTGTTTTTCACCTGGTGTGAGCACATACCTTTCACCTCCAGAGATTACTATTGTCTCACATTCTGGCCTTCCTTCAATCATGACGTGACCAAAATTTGGCCCATGTATTTATAAGGGACACAGGTTTCTCTTCCAGAAACCTTTGGCTTTGCTGTACCATGTTAGATTGTTTATTCAAGATGTCTCATGGATCAACCCCCACCCCCCACATTAGAGCATCCTCTGCTTCTTTGAAATCTCAATTTGGTTCTGTTTGTCCTGCAGGAACCACCCTTGGAACATATTAGGGTTTTCTCTCTTGCAAAGTGGCAGCCTTGGTGGCTTTCAAGTCTCCTGGACTGGTTTCAGATTTGGCAACTTTCTCCTGTAAAGAAGGAAGGGAAGAAAGCACCAAACCAGCATAGTGTGGCACAATTTATTAAGTAAAATACATTATATCCTATAAAGAGCCTTTTCTGATTCCTCGCAAGCATAAAGGGTCTGCCTATGGTGGTACCATCGTTTCAACTTAATGAACATGACCTCTATATCAATAACAGGCTTTCTGTTTGTATTGCCAACAGGGTCTCATAAAGGACAACCTGCTTCTAATTCCACGATTGATAGTTGGATAAGACAACTCATTGCTAGGTCTTATGCTCTCAAAGGTACCTTCTGCACCTATCCAGGCTCACTCCACCTAATGGGTTGAAGTTTCCTGGGCTTTCTAACATCAAGCATCTGTTGCCTAGCCTTATAGGGCTGCCACCTGGTCGTAGGTTCATGCCTTCTGAGTTTTACCAGGTGGATGTCCAGACCTATAGGGATGAAGCCTTCAGGTGAAAGATTCTTTCAGCTGCACTCTGAGTTGGGTAGGGCCCTTGTTGTAGATAAGTAAGATGAGAATAAAAACGGCGCTGCCCTCTATGTTATTAAGTAATGGGTAAGAATGTCATAAAATACAGACTGAATCCAAATGACTCCGACTCCAAATGATTAGATTTAATATTAAAAAAAATTCAAAAAATATATATTTCAAATTAATTTTTATGTACAACTAAAAAACATTAAAAACATTATATTAAATTAAAAACATTATATTAAAACGACCTAATGTAAAATGTATTAAGACAGATGCATATAATTAAAAAAATGCATGTAGTTGTTCAATTAGATAATATATATTTTAGGTCAGTAAATTACATATATTTTCAGATGGAGGGTGAGGAGGTGTTAAATTGTGTTTTAGGTTGGTAAAATACATATATTTACAGGTAAAGGGTGAGGAGGTGTTAAATTAGGTGTTCGTGGGTAGACAGGATACTTAGTACAGAAATATCATTAGTACCATATATGCTTATACAAAGGAAAGTGAAGACACATGTGGTGTAAGTAGCCCAACCCTACTACAAAATGTAAGTCGGCCACTTAAGTGCCGTATCCTCATGCCTTGTATCAGATTGACCCCAAAGTTCAAAAGTTTTGGGACATAACCCGTGTGCCGAATCTGATTTTAACAGCTGTTAAAAGTGATGAAACAAACTATAGGGGAATGTGAAATGAGGATTGGGAGGGACCCCCCATAATCAAGATGGGGAGGGTTGCTGTACACTTGGATCTAACAGTCAACCCCTAATTTTATGTCTCTATAGTAGGCCAAATATCCACATCCTAATTGCTAAACACAGAAGGGGAGCCAACGTACAACTAAGAGACCCGTTAACAATGTATATGTAGCTGAATTAAACCCCTACATTTCATCTTATATTTATCTAGGGGTTGACTATGTAGCAGTTCAAATCTATGTCCAAGTTGAGCCCTTTGGGGGCAAGGGAACCCAGTCGATAAATCCAACTCGTTTCATTTCTGGATATTGAGGTTTCTCTATTACCTCCACGCCAGTGTTCCTGCACGGAATCAATCCCATAGAAGATAAGTACACTTGGATCCCTATGGTGAACCTCGTCAAAATGTCTGGATAGACTATGATTGGGGAACCCCTTCCTGATATTTTTAATATGTTCCCGGATCCGGACAAAAAGTTGACGGGTGGTTCTTCCCACATATTGGAGGCGGCATGGACATTCCACAACATATGTGACATGTGTGCTTCGACAGGTGATCAGTTGGTTGATTCTGTATTCTTTATGATCAGTACATGATTTGAACGTGTTCTTCCTTCTTGGTTGTCTTTTAGCTACTTTGCACGGTAAGCATCTCTGGCACCTAAAAAATCCTTTTAGTTCTGGACATATTTTGATAGACTTCGGGGGATCAGTAACATTTTTCACTAAATGGTCCCTTAGATTGGGTGCCTTTCTGTATATGAATTTAGGTTTGGCCGGCAGGAGTTTTGTTAGGGTAAGATCTTCCTTGAGTATAGGCCAGTACTTTTTTATTATTTTTTCAAAATCTCTGAACTGGCTATTAAACCCTGTGATAAATGCTACTTCCGGCACCTTCTCAGCTTTTTTGTTCTTGTTGAAGAGCAGGGAGGTTCTATCTAGCTTCATAATGTCTGCTTTTAATTTCAAAAGTCTCTCCTTATCATATCCTTTTTCCTGGAATTTTTAAATTAAAATATCGGCCTGTTTATTAAAATCTTCAGCTATATCACAGTTGCGTCTTATCCGTAGTAGCTGTCCTTTAGGGACGTTACTTTTCCATCTTGGATGATGACAGCTGGAAGTGGGGATGTACCCGTTTCTATCTGTCGGTTTAAAAAAAGTACGAGTAGATAGCTTGTCTCCTGTCTTGAAAATTTCTAGATCCAAATAGTCAATTTTCTCATAACTCCACTTCCCGGTAAACTTAATACCATACTTATTGTTATTTAAGTTCTCAAGAAATTTTGTAAGGCTGTCTGGTGTTCCATTCCATAAAATGATCAAGTCATCTATGTACCTTTTATACATCTTAATCTGAGGTATGTTTTTACTATAGATGTATTTATCTTCCCACAGGTCCATGAATAAATTAGCTACGCTAGGAGCATAGCGTGCTCCCATTGCAACTCCCTTCGTTTGTACATAATATTTTTTATCATGCCAAAAATAGTTGCATTCCATGGCCATTTTTAGGCCCTCAAGAATATAACCGATCTGTTCCTGCTTCATACTTGTGTTCATGTGAAGGGCTCTTTCCACACCCCGTAAGCCGTCCTTCTGTTCAATACTAGTGTACAGAGAATTGACATCTACTGCCACCAGCAACCATTGTTCCACTCCCTTGATCTCTTGCAGTTCTTGAATTAATTGCATACTATCCCGCAAATAGGATTTCCCTTCTTTCACTAGAGGTTTGAGAAATTTATCCAGGTACTCTCCCAACCTGGAGAAGATGGAATTAATCCCACTGATTATGGGCCTCCCTGGTGGTTTTTCCAACCTTTTGTGGATTTTTGGTGTGTGGTATATCACAGGTGTTTTAGTCAAATTGGATATTAGATATTCTGCCTCTTTGCAATTTAATATACCTTTAGTTTTCCCTTTTTCCACATAGGTTTTAAGCTTCTTTTCATATTTTTTCTTCGGGTTCCCTTTGAGCGTTTTATATGTATTTTCTATACTTAGAAGGTTATTCATCTCATCCTGATAGTCCTTTTTATTCAGAATGACTAGGCCTCCCCCCTTATCAGCAGGCCTGATCACTACCTCATGTTTTTTTCCTATACCCTTAATGGTAGTCCAGATATTATTGGATCTTTTTTTATTAGTATTTCCCATTAGTTTGATATCTTCTTCCACCATTTTTTAAAAAGCATTAATACATTGGTTCCCTGGGGTTTTTGGATTAAAAATAGAGTTATTTTTGAGTTTCGTTTGTTCAAATTCTGAATCTACCCTTACTGTTTCACCTGGGTTCATCGCGAAATGTTTCTTTATGTTCAGCTTTCTTAAAAACTTTTGTAAATCAATAAAAGCCTCAAATTGATCAAAAGGTTTATCAGTGGCATATTTAAGTCCCAGTTCTAGCACCCTTAGCTCTTCTCGCGTAAACTGCACATTACTGAGATTAAATATACCTTGTCCTAATAGTTTCTGGGCCTCTTTCTTCTTCTTGCCTCCTCGTTTTCCTCTTGCCTGTTTTCTCTTTCTGTGTATCTGTGTGTGGGTCCTATGTCCGTACCCTGTTGATATTCCCTCGTGGTTTCGGTCCGGGGATTTGTATCGTATTCCTGATATACGTTGCGATCTCTTGTCCTCCTTGGACTCCAATACCGATCTTCCTGTCTTAATCCTCCTTCCATATTCCGTCCCCTCCATCCATAGTTCCTGTACGGGATACGGGGTCTCCATCTGCCTGGAGGTTTGTCTTGATAAGTGACTCGGGGAAAAACCTTCCTTCCACCCTCCCCTCTTCCATGTCCTGGGTATGGTCTTCTGTACTCATCCCTCAGGGGCGGTCTTCTATACTCTTCCCTCAGGGGGGAGTATCGGTTGTTCACAGGTACGTTGTATCTATTTGTTGGGGTCCTATAATTGGAGGGTCCTCTATAGGTGTCTCTTCTAGTATCCCTTCTGTCCAGTGGTGTATTGGGGATGTTATGCCCTGCTGGACTGTATGGTGGATTATCTATTCTTCTAGGTGTACTCAGGGACGGGATAGGTATTGCTTCCTCAGATTCCTCCTCCATAGAGGGGTCTTCTAGTGGATCATCATCCTCTTCTCCATTAGTTTGCCATTTGTAGACTTTCGAATTTTTGTAATCCATCACATCTCTTTTGAATTTTTTCTGTTTCTTTGTTACTCACTGTAAAAGCTCTTTCTCTGAGTTTTATAGAACACAGCACCCATCCCTCTAATATGTTTTTTAGCTTGAAATGTTTTATGATGAACTGAGCTGCCAGTAGCAGAGAGGAGGTTGAATACCAGTTAGGACTGCCTATAGGCGGTGCTGTGTTTTTTTTTTTTTTCTGCCTAATGTCTTACTTTGAAAGGTGGCACTATAACTCTTTGGTCAAGGTTAAAGATGAGTTGTGTCCTTCAATGAACTCAGAGAAAGGGATTTTACGGTGAAAAAAATCCTGTTTTTCACCTGGTGTGAGCACATACCTTTCACCTCCAGAGATTACTATTGTCTCACATTCTGGCCTTCCTTCAATCATGACGTGACCAAAATTTGGCCCATGTATTTATAAGGGACACAGGTTTCTCTTCTAGAAACCTTTGGCTTTTCTGTACCATGTTAGATTGTTTGTTTATTCAAGATGTCTCATGGATCAACCCCCACCCCCCACATTAGAGCATCCTCTGCTTCTTTGAAATCTCAATTTGGTTCTGTTTGTCCTGCAGGAACCACCCTTGGAACATATTAGGGTTTTCGCTCTTGCAAAGTGGCAGCCTTGGTGGCTTTCAAGTCTCTTGGACTGGTTTCAGATTTGGCAACTTTCTCCTGTAAAGAAGGAAGGGAAGAAAGCACCAAACCAGCATAGTGTGGCACAATTTATTAAGTAAAATACATTATATCCTATAAAGAGCCTTTTCTGATTCCTCGCAAGCATAAAGGGTCTACCTATGGTGGTACCAGCGTTTCAACTTAATGAACATGACCTCTATATCAATAACAGGCTTTCTGTTTATATTGCCAACAGGGTCTCATAAAGGACAACCTGCTTCTAATTCCACGATTGATAGTTGGATAAGACAACTCATTGCTAGGTCTTATGCTCTCAAAGGTACCTTCTGCACCTATCCAGGCTCACTCCACCTAATGGGTTGAAGTTTCCTGGGCTTTCTAACATCAAGCATCTGTTGCCTAGCCTTATAGGGCTGCCACCTGGTCGTAGGTTCATGCCTTCTGAGTTTTACCAGGTGGATGTCCAGGCCTATACAGATGAAGCCTTCAGGTGAAAGATTCTTTCAGCTGCACTCTGAGTTGGGTAGGGCCCTTGTTGTGTTGGGCCTGTTGACAATGTTCTGTGTCCTGTACTGTACAATTAAGATACTAGGGATTTTAACTTGCCCGTATATTCTGTATCTTGGGGTCCAGTACAGGATACTTCACCCTTCCTCTGTTCCTGTTTTACTTTGCTTGCCAAAAAGCTGAGGCCTTATGGAACGGGGTGAAGTTATAGGTGTATGTCCGGGGAGCATGCCCAGCAAAGTTTTGCCAGTGTCTAATCACCTGAAGGTAGCAGTTGCTAACCCAGAGTCTATGAATGGCCAGCCTGTGTTCTTTCCTGTCCTGTACTGTACTTCAAGATATAGAATTCACAGGTAACTGAGAATTCCTATCTTTGGGGGATAATCAGCTTACTATAAATGTAAGAAAATGTCTCACTATAACTGAATAATGTCATTGAATACCTGTATATGCAAAGCTGTTTGATATTAAGCCCTGGTTCACACTGGTGCGATTTGACAGTACAAAATCGCGTGACAAGTTGCACCTTATTGCCGGCAATGGAACCGTTGCGATTCAGGTTGCAGCGATTTTGAAAAAGGTTCTTGCACTACTTTTTGGGGATTTCATTGCGACTTGCATTGACTTCTGCTAAATGAAGTTCTAAACTGTAATGAAATTGGAGGTACAAATCGCACTGATCGGTGGCTTAGAAATTGCGCTAAAGTAGCATGATTTCAAAGCTGCACTGGAACCAGGGCTTAAGGGGTACAAAAAAGATTACCCAAGCCTCAACCTCTAACACTTGTCAAATAGCTTTAAACCTACAGAACTGTTCAGGGTTTTGAATTCAAATGGGAAAAAAATGCAGCGCTAAGAAATATTAGGAAGTTAGGGTGTAGTGAAACAATTAAGTAAGAGATGCTGTACTGGACAGTAAAGCATATGTGCAAAAACCATAAGTGAAATGAAATGAACAAACACAGTATAAAGTGTCCACATATGGTAAATGGATGATTCCAAACTCAAATTAATAAGAGGAACTGGTATGGACCAAAAAATGATGTGAGACTAGAAAATAAAGTCAATGGTGCACGGTGTGGATCTGTGACTGTGAGTCAACAACGGGGTAAAGAACTTCCGTAGCTGTAAACCAACATCTCGATATGGGGCATCAGAATGAAAACATCAGGAAGATAAGATGGGTACTCTTACCAGATGACGTGGACTCCACTGTCATATGACATGGAGTCAATGGTCCATAAAGCCAAACCTAGGCTGGAAAACGATATCCGGAACGGTGGAACCTCTGTCTCACTTCTCGACTTCTCTGGTGGGGTAAAGAAACATCAGGAAGGGCCGCCAACTGGATATCAGCCTGGAGATCGCCCCTTCCTTACGCTGCTTAGATTTTATTTCAATTGTGATCACTTTTATCCATTTTTTGTATGGTATTTTTAGAAATAAAAATCCCTGGTTTACCTGCACTATGCAGAAGCTTTTTATTTTTTATTTGCATATTACCCCGATGCAAGAAACTGCCTTCCAGTAGCCCTACTTCCATCACGGGGTCTGGATCAAATCTGTCCCCGGCTTCTCCTTGGAACACATCCTTGAGGTCTATTGGCTGATATCCAGTTGGCGGCCCTTCCTGATGTTTCTTCACCCCACCAGAGAAGTCGAGAAGTGAGACAGAGGTTCCACCGTTCCGGATATCGTTTTCCAGCCTAGGTTTGGCTTCATGGACCATTGACTCCATGTCATATGACAGTGGAGTCCACGTCATCTGGTAAGAGTACCCATCTTATCTTACTTCCTGATGTTTTCATTCTGATGCCCCATATCGAGATGTTGGTTTACAGCTACGGAAGTTCTGTACCCCGTTGTTGACTCACAGTCACAGATCCACACCGTGCACCATTGACTTTATTTTCTAGTCTCACATAATTTTTTGGTCCATACCAGTTCCTCTTATTAATTTGAGTTTGGAATCATCCATTTACCTTATGTGGACACTTTATACTGTGTTTGTTCATTTCATTTCACTTATGGTTTTTGCACATATGCTTTACTGTTCAGTACAGCATCTCTTACTTAATTGTTTCACTACACCCTAACTTCCTAATATTTCTTAGCGCTGCATTTTTTTCCCAGTTACCAGTTATTGTTTGTCACAATGTATGCAGCTGCTGGCTCACATATATTTTATTTTTGCTATTAGAGCGCAGTGTTTTCATATTCTCTTGTTTTGAATTCAAATACTGTATGTAATTATAATTACAGTACCCATTTATCTTTATTTAGAACGAGAACCTACCCAGGTTGTGATATGTATATTTGCATATTTAATATAGACATGCGTATGCCGGGTCACTAATTCAACAAGAAGTAATGGAAGAATAAGGATGACAGCCATGGAGCCTGCACATTCAAAAAGCAAGCCAGCAATGGCACATATGGCATGTGCCCAACTCCAGGAAATATCAAAAATCTCCTTTGCATTGGGGCTGCACCCACACTGCAAGGGTTACCTGCTTGTTTAGGTCTAGGGGAGAGTAAAAGCACTTTTACTTACCCGATCCTTTGCTCCCCCAGCAGAAGGCAATCCCACGTGCTCTGGCGGTGGATTGTCCCTCAGCATAATTGCATCCAGTGCAGAGCTGTGGACCCTGCAATGGTGTTGATGACGTCGTCACCTTAGACTGCTGGAGCATTGGGGAAAAGAAGCTGTGGAGACTGGTCTAATTTTTTACATTTCCCAGAGCTGGGCTTAAAAAAGCACTTAAAGTGGTTGTAAACCTCTGAGATGAAATAAGAACAAGGCATATCTCTCTATAGTGTGTACATGTCGCAATTAGGAGCAGCAAGTGTCATTTCTGCCTGCTGCTTCGTTCCTCTGCTATTCGCGTGATTTGCTTCTGACAAGTTTTCCTGACACCAAGAGAAAAAAGGTGACTGGAGCTCCAGCTGATTAACAGCCTCAGCTTTGTTCCTGTGTGCTTTGTGAAGGGGGGTGTGTCCCTCCCTTCCAATATGCTCTTATTGAGCTCTGCAGAGTGTCACTTCAGCCCCCCCCCCCTTCTTTTTTTTTTTTTTTTGACAACTCAGACAAGCAGCATGCATTCTGGACTTTGCATGGCTGTAGAGATGAGAAGATATACAGTTACAACTTATGTTGGAGGAGTTGTTTAATTTATATTTATCACCTGAGACCAGTCACTTCACTGGGTATATGTAAGGGTGTAACATGCAAGAAATAATAACAGTAAAAAACTAATGATGCACAATGGCTAAGGCCCCTTTCACACATGCGGATCCGTTTTCACGGACTGATTTGTGTAGGTATATGTGATATTTATAATTAGTCATTGTGGTACCCATTTACCTACATTTACAGACCAACACGGATATTGGGACCAGAATAGTCCCTTAAGCTGACCATAGATGGATCAAAATTCTTCCTGTTCGGCAGGGACCGGCCAAATTTCAATCCATGTATGAGCACTGTGGTTATATAGAAATCCGTTTACCAATCGACTTCTGTACAACCGTCCTGCTGGAAAATTTCTGCTCCATCAGTGCTGCAGGCTTAGACTGCAGCACTGATAAATGTACTCTTAGACCCCTTTCACACTGAGGCGCTACAGCGCTAAAAATAGCGCCTGTAAAGAGCCGCTCCTGTCTCTCCAGGGTGAAAGCCTGAGTGCTTTCACACTGAGGCGGTGTGCTTGCAGGAGGTTAAAAAAACTCCTGCAAGCAGCATCTTTGGAGCGGTGAAGGAGCGGTGTATACACCGCTCCTGCCCATTGAAATCAATGGGGCAGCGCGGCTATACTGCTGGCATAGCGCTGCTGCAGAAGCGCTTTGCGGTGGTTTTAACCCTTTCTTGGCTGCTAGCGGGGAGGTAAAAGCGCCCTGCTAGTGGCTGAATAGCGCCGCAAAATTGACAGTAAAGCGCCGCTAAAAATAGCGGCTCTTTACCGCTGACGCACCCACCGCCCCAGTGTGAAAGGGGCCTTAAGCACAGGGACGTCTCCTTGCTCTCAGAATACAATGACACAGCGGGAGGATTCCCCCATCCACCTTGAATGTGTGGATGGGGAATTGGGCCAGATTTTGTTTCATTCAACCTGCTGGTTGAACGAAAAAAAAAAACTGACCCATCTATGGGCAGGTTTAGGCACCAAAATTATTAGTAACTCTCCCATAAACCAAAACTTCCAACCCATGTTTACACTCGTATCTCTTTCCATGCAACCAGTCATTTGAATTAAAGGAGTTGTAAAGTCAGAAGGTTTTTTATCTTCATGCATATGCATGAAAATGAAAAACCACCT